>NW_024736761.1:0-5152 GCF_018991925.1 Homarus americanus
TGTCTAATGAGGCATTGTCCGAGTTTCTAATAATTTCAATATCATGTATAACTTTTATTCCCCAGAGTAGTGTTTTAAGCTCAGGTTAAGAGGTGCGCATATGTTGGTGTACCATTATTTGATTGTGTCTGTAGTGTTGGAGGGAATATAAGAATCTAAATTTTACAGTGTGTCTCATAAGAACAAAGAACATTAGAAAATAAGGAGTCTGCAATAGGCCGGTTGGCCTGTGCGTGGCAACTCCTGCCGAGAGTTACTGCCACTCTCTATCATCCATGAATCTATCCAGCCTCCTTTTGAAACTTTCCAGCGTTCCAGCAATTACTACAAAGTTGCTAAGCTTGTTCCACTCCTCCACCACCGGATTTGTAAACCAGTTCCTTCCTATCTCCCTCCTAAACCTAAACTTATCCAACTTAAATCCGTTGTTCCGAGTCCTATCCTGCTCGGATATTATAAGAACTTTATCTATATCACCTTTATTGATTCCTTTCACCCACTTGAATACTTCTATTATATCTCCCCGCACTCTTTATCTTAGTAGGGAATGCAAGTTTAGTTTCTTTAACCTATCCCGATATGGAAGATTTCTAAGTCCCGGAATCATTTTCGTCATTCTTCGCTGCACCGACTCTAGTGAATTGATATCCATTCTATAAAAAGGGCACTAGAACTCAACCGCATAATCGAGGTGCTGCCTGACTAACACAAAGATATAGTTGCAATAAGACCTCTGCACTCTTATCACTTACACTTCTAGATATAGGCAATACTCTGTTTGCCATATTTTGAACATAAATGCCACTTTTTCTAGGCCAAAGGTCCGGGCTTACGAGTACCCCTAAGTCTTTTTCACAAGCCGACTTCTCTAGGTTGATGTTAAGTCTGGATACATTGACAGTATTTGTTCTTCCAATATTTCTGTAAGTATGCTGCACTTACTGGTGTTATATTTCATTTGCCATTTTTCTGACCACTCCTGCAGTTTATTTAAATCCTCCTGTAGTGCATTTGCATCCTGCCCTGAATTAATCTGCCGCCCTATTTTCGTGTCATCCGCAAACTTGCTTATGTCACTGCTGATCCCAGTATCTAGATGCGTTTTGTAGATTATGAACAAGAGTGGGCCTAATACCCCGGCCTAGGTAACCCCACAGGTTACACGACACCAGTCAGATTTAACACCATCTACGCTGACCCTCTGGGTACCTACATCAGTGAGCAAAACTTGATTTTATCCAATTTAAAACTTTCCCCTCGATACCATGAGCCTTAATTTTCTCAGAAGCCTCTGATGCGGTACTCTGTCAAATGCTTTGCTAAAGTCTAAGTAAATAACATCGTAATTTTCGTCATTATCTACTACCTCGAAGACTTTCCTAAAAAACGTTAGCAGATTTGTTAGACAAGATTTTCCCTTTGTAAACCCATGTTGAGAGTCGTAGATTAATTTGCTTTTCTCTAGATGCGATCGGATGTTATCTGCTATAATTGATTCAAGAAATTTCCCACTACTGAAGTCAAACTGATCGGCCGGTAATTTGACGCTGATGCCCTGTCTCCCTTTTTTAATATGGGTACTACATTTGCCTGTTTCCACAAGTCTGGCACAACTCCCGTGTCTAATGATTTTGTAAATAAATTTACGAGGGGTCCACTAATCTGTTCCCTACACTCTTTCAAGACTCGAGGGAAAATTTCATCCTGCCCTGGGGATTTTGTCTTCTTTAGTATATTTATCTTCTTAAGAACATCTTCTTTTCTGATAGAGATATTCTTTAATTTCCCTTCTTCCTTTCCCTTAAATATCAGTTCCACCTCTGGAATTTCAGAGCGAATTTCCTCTGTGAAAACTGATAAGAAGTAGCTGTTCAATGCTTTGCTTATTTCTCACTGCCATTTATCACTTCTCCCCTCTCTGACTTTAAAGGCCCAACTTTGTCCTTGACCTTTGTTCTATATACCTGGAAAAATCCCTTGGGATTCGCCTTGGATTCTCTTGCTTTTTTGATTTCATATTCTCTCTTTGCTTTCCTTACATTTTCTTAACATTCCTAGATAGTTCATTATACCTGTTTCTGAGCTGCTCCTCCCCTCCCTTTAATTTCTTATATATTCCTTTCTTTATTCCTATGCCATGTTTAAGTTTTCTGGTCATCCACCTTGGCTCATTCTTATTTGACCTAAATTTCTGTATGGTATATTTTGTTCTTGTGCTTTTTGTAGTATACTAGTGAATATATTATAGTCATGATAAATTGTTGTGTCATCTATGACCCTCACCCCTTCCTACTGGTGACTGACGTGACTGTTGTTGAGTGACCTCACCTAGGCACCTTCTTAACCCCTGATAATCCGCCAACCGAAAGTTTGGGACTCTGACCATATTGTCATTGTTTTCGTTCCCAATTTAGGGTGAAGCTGATTTCTCTGTGATCACTGTCACCCTAGTTCTTCCCCTACTGTGATATCTCTGATAATATTTTCTTTATTTGTTAATACTAGGTCTAATATATTGTCACCTCTAGGAGTTGTAGGAGTTCGTGGTATAATGTTGTCTAGCACTCAGGATGGATGGAAACTCTAAGGTGGTTTTCTTGTATAATATAAGTTATATGATAGACAGTCTGGTGTTGGAGGTGCCGTGTGGTGAGGAGCTGCTCAGTAGAGACGTTTGGTGAGTAGCGTGCTGAAGGAGGTAGATGTGCAGGAGCTTCGTTAGAGAAGATGTTGCCTGTTGCTGTCCTCCTCGTTGAATGAGAGCTGGACAGCGTGGAGCTTGCTGGAGGAGGTGTTGCGTGTTCAGGAAGATGGGCCAGAATGAGAGCTGGTTGGTGAGGAAATTCAGAGAAGGACAGCTGGTGGGTCGCCATGCTTGCTGGCGGGAGCGAGGACCGCCAGGCAGGCGGAGGAGAGGCGAGGGCCGCCAGGCAGCAGCGGAGGAGGAGGTGTTGCTTGTTCAAGAAGAGAGACCAGAATGAATCTCAATGGAGAGACAGAGCTTATATACCCGGCAGCCGTGAGTCCTCTATGAGTCATGTTGGGAAAACCCGAGAAAGTCGCCGGTCTTTTGGTTCCGTTGCTAGGTTACCGTAACATCTGGTGTCGCCGCTCGTTTGGTTGCTAAGGAAGGCGTCGCAGGTGGGATGCAGCTACGCACTTTGTAGGGGAGACGTCCACTACAATACTCCCCCTTCCCTCCAGGAGGTGTAGGAGACTTGTTGTCTGTAGAGTTGCTTAGCACATGTGAGGCAGACCGGACGGTGCATGCCCTATGAGACAACTGCGATGTGCGGAATGAGCCGATCGCTGAAATGGAACTGTCAATATACACACTATCTGTGGGAAGAGAGAGGTAGGAAAAGGGTGTGTGGAGGCGATGAATGTTGTGCTTCCCTCACGACAGGTACAGAGTCGTCAGATGCGCCTGCTGGGGTGTGTGTGGGCCTGGGTCAGGAGCAGGGGCTGCGTCAGCAGAAGCGGATTAGGGCTCGTGACAGCAGCTGGGTCCACGACAGCAGCAGGGTGCAGGACATTAGCAGGGGGTACCTGAGGGAGAAAAGAGGGTGTGTGGAGGCGATGAATGTTGTGCTTCCCTCACGACAGGTACAGGGTCGTCAGATGCGCCTGCTGGGGTGTGTGTGGGCCTGGATCAGGAGCAGGGGCTGCGTCAGCAGAAGCGGATTAGGGCTCGTGACAGCAGCTGGGTCCACGACAGCAGCAGGGTGCAGGACATTAGCAGGGAGTACCTGAGGGAGAAAAGAGGGGGTGTGGAGGCGATGGATGTTGTGTACTTCCCTCACGGCAGGTACTGCTGGGCCGGGGTCGGCGTCTGAGGCAGGACGGGTGTGCTGGGGTCGTCAGAATGTGGTGCGTGAGGCAGGAAGAGGAGCTGGTGTCTGCTTGAAGACTGGGAGCGTGATCAGTGTCTCCTCCATCCTGTGTGAGTGCTTATCTCCGGGAGTCACCATTGTAGGGGTATCGAGATATTAATGTTGTCTAGCACTCAGGATGGAAGGAAACTCTAATGTGGTTTTCTTATATAATATAAGTTATATGATAGACAGTCTGGTGCTGGAGGTGCCGTGTGGTGAGGAGCTGCTCAGTAGAGATGTTCGGTGAGTAGCGTGTTGAAGGAGGTAGATGTGCAGGAGCTTCGTTAGAGAAGATGTTGCTTGTTGCTGGCCTCCTGGTTGAATGAATGCTGACAGCGTGGAGCTTGCTGGAGGAGGTGTTGCTTGTTCAGGAAGATGGGCAGAATGAGAGTTGGTTGGTGAGGAAGCTCAGAGAAGGACAGCTGGTGGGTCGCCATGCTCGCTGGCGGGAGCGTGGACCGCCAGGCAGGCGAGGAGAAGCGAAGGCCGCCAGGCAGCGGCGGAGGAGGAGGTGTTGCTTGTTGTAGAAGAGAGGCTAGAATGAATCTCAATGGAGAGACAGAGCTTATATACCCAGCAGCCGTGAGTCCTCTATGAGTCATGTTGGGAAAACCCGAGAAAGTCGCTGGTCTTTTGGTTCCGTTGCTAGGTTACCGTACCATCTGGTGTCGCCGCTCGCTTGGTTGCTAAGGAAAGCGTCGCAGGTGGGATGCAGCTACGCAGTTTGTAGGGGAGACGTCCACTACAACCTAACCTAACCTAATCTATTCTAATCTAACCTAACCTAACCTAACTTAACACAACACAACTCAGATTAAATTAAATTTTTTTTTACTTTATGACACCAAATAATAATCGAGAAGTGATTCACAGCCCGAATTACGCTTGTATGACCATCATTTGACTTCATTGCGGCTACATTTGGGTACATTTGGGTAATTCCTCGCTCCGTCGGTACATACACGCAATCTATTAACTCAGATTAAAGTAAGTTTTCCAATTTTTTGTGACTTTCTGACACCAAATACTAGTCGAGAAGTGATTGGCAGTCCGATTTATTCATCTAGGACCATTATTTGACTTCATTCCGGCTACATTTGGGTACATTTGGGCAATTAGTCGGACCGGTTATGGGCCCAGGCACAGGTTGGTGTTTGATGGTGATGAAAGCAAGTATGAGTTGTGGGAAGTGAAGTTCTTAGGCCATTTAAGACTTGAAAAACTCCTCGATGTCGTTAATCAAGATGGAGGCGGTGCAAAAGGTGACGGAGAAGAAC
>NW_024736762.1:0-4550 GCF_018991925.1 Homarus americanus
ACCTGGAGTGTCAGGAGGTGTCCCTGGGAGTGTCTGAGGTGCACCTGGGAGGTCAGAAGTGTACCTGAGAGTGCAGGAGGTGTACCTGGAGTGCCAGAGGTGCACCTGGGAGGACAGCGGTGTATTTGGGAGGTCAGAGGTGTAACTGGGAGATGTCAGTGGTGTACCTGGGAGTGTTGGAGGTGTACCTGGGAATGTCAGAGGTGTACCTGGGAGTGTCAGAGGTGTACCTGGGAGATGTCAGTGGTGTACCTGGGAGTGCTGGTTCATGCACATGGGAGGTCAAGGTGTACCTGGGAGGCTAGGTGTAACTGAGGTGTCGGAGGTGTAACTGGGAGTGCTGTGAAGTGTCTCCTGGGAGTGTTGGTACCCAAGTCAGGCTGAAGTAGATGTACCTGGGAGACAGCGGTGTACTTGGGAGGTTGGGGCCTGGGAGGCCAGAGGTGTACCTGGGAGTGTCAGGAGGTGTACCTGGGAGTGTCAAGGTGTATGTGGGGAGCATGAGGTGTACTTGGGAGGCCGAGGTGTAACTGGAGTGTCTGAGGTACCTGGGTGTCAGAGGCACCTGGGAGCACAGAGGAGTTCCTTGAGCATCAGAGAGTACCTGGGAGGCCAGAGGTGCCTGGGAGAGTGCGGAGGTGTACCTGGGAGTGCTCAGAGGTGCTCCTGGGAGGCCTGAGGTACCTGGGAGGTAAGGAGGTAAACCTGGGAGTGTCAGATGTGTACCAGGGAGCGGAGGTGTACCTGGGAGGTCAGAGGTACCTGGAGAGTCAAAGGTGTACCAGGAGTGCTGGGGTACCTGGGAGGTCAGGTACCTGGGAGGCTGGGAGGTGTACTTGGGTGCCTGAGGTGTACCTGGGAGTGTCTGAGGTGCACTCGGAGGTTAAGACATGAAGGCGAGGAGGTACCTGGGAATGTCAGAGGAGTTCCTGGGAGCATCAGAGGAGCAACTGGGAGTGTCAGAGTACCTGTAATCAGGGGTACGTGGGAGGTCAGAGGTTTACCTGGGAGTGTCATGGTGTACCTGAGTGTCAGAGGATACCTGGGAGTATCAGAGGTGTACCTGGGATTTCAGAGGTGTACCTGGGAGTGCTGAGGTGTACCTGGGAGTGGTCTCATGTACCTGGGAGTGTCTGAGGGTACCTGGGAGGTTGGAGGTGTCCTGGGAGCAACGAGGTACCTGGGAGCAAGGAGGGGTACCTGGGAGGTTCGGATGTGTACCAGGAGTGCAGAGGTGGGCCTGGGAGTGTCAGAGGTGTAACTGGGAGATGCTGGGTGTAACATGGGAGGAGGCACGGGAATGTCAAAAGTGGGAGTGTCAGAGGTGTACCTGGGAGATTCAGTGGTGAAATGGGGAGGCCAGCCAGTATGGACAAGGAAATGGGAGTGTAACTGGGAGTGTCGGAGGTGTAACTGGGAGTGCTGAGAAGTGTACCTGGGAGGCCAGAGGTACCTGAAGTGTCAGAAGGTACCAAGGTTGGGGGTTGAAGTGTCAGGAGGTACCTGGGAGGACAGGTTTATTTGGGAGTGGGTCAGAGTGCATCTGGGAGATGTCATGGTGTACCTGGGAGTGCTCGGAGGTACCTGGGAAATGTCAGAGGTGTACCTGGGAGTGTCAGAGGTACCTGGGAGATGTCAGTGTGCTACCTGGGAGGTTGTCATGTACATGGGAGTCCAGAGGTGTACCTGGAGTGTTGTAGGTGTAACTGGGAGAGCCGGGAGGTGTAATCGGGAGCACAGAAGTGTCCCTGGGAGGCACAGAGGTGTACCTGGGAGCAGTCAGAGTAACCTGGGAGTGTGGGGTGCAAGGGAGTGTCAGATGTGTACTTGGGAGTGTCTGAGAATGTCTGAGGAGTACCTGGAGGTTCAGGAGGTGTGGCCTGGAGGTTGGCAGGAGCCTGGAGCATCAGAGGAGTACCTGGGAGGCCAGAGGTGTACCTGGGAGGCCAGAGGTACCTGGGAGGTCAGAGGTACTCGGAGGCCAGGGTGTACGTGGGAGGTCAGAGGTACCTGGGAGTGTCTGAGGGGTGTACTGGGAGTGTCTGAGAAAATGGGAGGAGGCCTGGAGTGCTGAGGTGTACCTGGAGTGTCTGAGTAACTGAGAGCCAGATGTGTACTAGGAGTGTCAGAGGTGACCTGGGAGTGCTGGGGAGGTACCTGGGAATGTCAGAGGAGTACCTGGGAGGCCAGAGGTGTACCTGGAGATGTCAGTGGTGTACTGGGAGGCTGTCTACACATGGGATTGCCAGAGGTGTACCTGGGAGGTCAGGTGTAACTAGGGAGGTCGGAGGGTAACTGGGAGTGTCAGAAGTGTACTGGGAGTGTCAGAGGTGTACCTGGAAGTGTCAGAGGTGTACCTGGAAGTGTTGGGGTTGGGCACAGAGGTGTACCTGGGAGTGACAGAGGTGTATTTGGGAGTGTCAGAGTACCTGGGAGATGTCAGTGGGTGTACCTGGGAGGCAAGCGGAGTACCTGGGAATGTCAGAGGGTACCTGGGAGTGTCAGAGGTACCTGTGTAACTGGGAGTGTCAGGTGTACCTGGGAGTGTCAGAGGTGCACCTGGGAGTGTCAGAGGTGCACCTGGGAGTGTCAGGGTGCATGTGGGAGGCCAGAGGTAGTACCTGGGAGTGTCTGAGGTGTGGCTGGATGTCTGGAGGTGTACCTGGGAGTGTCAGAGGTGTACCTGGGAGGTCAGAGGAGCCCTGGGAGCATCAGAGGAGTACCTGGGAGGTCAGAGGTGCACCTGGAGGCCAGAGGTGTACCTGGGAGTGTCAGAGGTGTACCTGGGAGTGTCAGGGGTGTATCTGGGAGGTCAGAGGGTACCTGGGAGTGTCTGAGGTGTACCTGGGAGTGTCTGAGGTGTACCTGGGAGGCCAGGAGGTGCACCTGGGAGTGTCACAGGAGCCCTGGGAGCACTGTGAGGAGCACCTGGGAGTGTCAGAGGTGTACCTGGGAGGTCAGGGTGTACCTGGGAGTGTCAGAGGTGTACCTGGGAGGTCTGGAGGTGTACCTGGGAGTGTATGAGGTGCACCTGGGAGGCTGATGCACCAGGAAGTGTCAGAGGTGTACCTGGGAGGCCAGAGGCACTGGGAGGTCAGAGGTGTACCAGGGAGGTCAGGTGTACCTGGGAGTGTCAGGGGTGACCTGGGAGTGTCAGAGGTGCACCTGGGAGTGTCCTGAGGCACCTGGGAGTGTCAAGAGGTCACCTGGGAGGTCAAGCCTTGTACCTGGAAGTGTCAGAGGTACCTGGGAGTGTCTGAGGTGTACCTGGGAGTGCCTGAGAGGAGTACCTGGGAGCATCAGAGGTGCACTGGGAGTGTCAGAGGGTACCTGGGAGTGTCAGGTGTACCTGGAGTGTCAGGAGGTGTACCTGGGAGGTCAGAGGTGTACCTGGGAGTGTCTGAGGTGCACCTGGGAGTGTCTGAGGTGTACCTTGGATGCCGAGGTACCAGGAGGCAGAGGTGCACCTGGGAGATCAGAGGTGCACCTGGGAGAGTCAGAGGTGTACCTGGGAGGTCATGGGTGCACCAGGGAGGTCAGAGGTGTACCTGGGAGTGTCAGAGGAGTCTGGGAGCATCAGAGGAGTACCTGGGAGGTCAGAGGTGTACCTGGGAGTGCTCAGAGGTGTACCTGGGAGTCTCAGAGGTACCTGGGAGTGTCATGCATGTACCTGGGAGTGTCTGAGGTACCTGGGAGGTCAGAGGTGTACCTGAGAGTGTAAGAGGTGTACCTGGGAAGGCTCAGAGGTGTACCTGGGAGTGTCATGGGTGTACCTGGGAGTGTCTGAGGTGTACCTGGGATTGTCAGAGGTGTACCTGGGAGGGAGGTGTACCTGGGAGTGTCAGGGGTGAACTGGGAGTGTCGGAGGTAACTGAGTGTCAGGTGTGTACCTGGGAGTGTCAGAGGTGTACCTGGGAGTGTCAGCAATACCTGGGAGTGTCAGGGGTGTACCTGGGAGTGTCAGGGTGCACCTGGGAGGTCAGGGGGTAACTGGGAGGTCAGAGTGTACCTGGGAGGTCAGAGGTGTAACTGGAGTGTCAGAGGTAATCTGGCAGGTCATGTACCTGGGAGTGTCTGGAGGTGACCTGGGACTGTCAGGGAGGGGTGCACCTGGGAGGTCAGGAGGTGTACCTGGGAGTGCAGGGGTGTACCTGGGAGGCCGGAGGTGTACCTGGGAGGCCAGAAGGTGTACCTGGGAGGCTCAGAGGTGTACCTGGGAGGTCAGGATACCTGGGAGTGTCAGGGGTGTACCTGGGAGGTCAGAGGTGTACCTGGGAGTGTCAGGGGTGTACCTGGGAGGTGGATGTGTACCTGGAGAGTCGGAGGGTGTACCTGGGAGTGTCAGAGGTGTACCTGGGAGGTCAGAGGTGTACCTGAGTGTCTGAGGTGTACCTGGGAGTGTCAGAGGTGCACCTGGGAATGTCAGAGGTGTACCTGGGAGTGTCAGAGGTGTACCTGGGGATGTCAGAGGTGTACCTGGGAGGCCATACATGTACCTGGGAGGTCAGAGGTGTACCTGGAAGCAGGGTCAGAGGTGTACCTGGGATGTC
>NW_024736763.1:0-12373 GCF_018991925.1 Homarus americanus
AAGGTGTTCAAAGTCACTGTCTGAATTTATCACTTTCCCCATTTTGGTATCATCTGCAAATTTACTAATCCTACTAGTTATACCTAAATCAAGATCATTAATGAATATAACAAACAGCAGGGGGCCTAATACAGATCCCTGGGGAACTCCACTTTTGACCGCACCCCAGTCTGACTTAAATCCATTTATGCTGACTCTTTGTTTCCTACCAGTTAACCATGACCTAATCCATTTTGATAATGATCCACCTATTCCATGTGCTTCTACCTTCCTTATCAATCTCTCATGAGGGACTCTATCGAATGCTTTACTGAAATCTAAATAAATTATATCATATGACTTATCATTATCTACCGCTTCATATATTTCTGAGAAAAAGCTAAGCAAATTTGTGAGACAAGAACGTCCCTGGGTGAACCCGTGCTGAGAAGAATGAATTAAGTTGAATGTTTCAAGGTGGCTTCTGATTTTTGTAGCAATAATTGACTCTAGCAACTTGCCTATGATTGACGTGAGACTAATGGGACGGTAATTTGATGCAATTGATTTATCACCCTTTTTGATAATCGGAACTACATTTGCAAGTTTCCAAGCTTCTGGCATTAGGCCCGATTCTAATGACTTATTAAATAAAACTGCTAATGGATTACTCAACTCATCTCTACATTCTTTTAATATTCTAGCATATACCTCGTCTGGACCAGGCGATTTATGAGGCTTCAGTTTGTTAATTACTTTAAGCACATCGTTACTAGTAATATTGATATTCATCAACATATTTTCTACTGTCGTTATATACCTTATGAACTACAAACTGTACTGGAGTTTTCATTTGTATCTGGGTATAAATGACTATTTAACGTACTACACATTTCTAACTCATCATCAGTCATTTCTCCTGTCGTAGTTTTAAGGGGACCTATTGTATCTCTAACTTTTGATTTATACAGTTGATAAAAAGCTTTGGGGTTATTTTTCGATTCGTTTGCTACTTGATTTCATAATTTCTCTTTGCTTTCCTAATTTCTGTTTTTACCTGTCTTGTTAGGTTCTGATAGTAACCAAGTAAGTGATTTTCGCCTTTCATAACTTTTCTATATACTCCTTTCTTTTTCCCTAGAAGATCTAAGAGTCTATTATTCATCCATTTTGGTTGGCTCCGTATCGATCTGAATTTTCTTTTAGGGATGTGTTTATTTTGAGCATTATTGATTGTCGCAATAAATTGTTCATAAGTAGCTGCTAAATTAAATTCGGGGTTATCCCGTCCTAAGTTGACAGTTTCCGGAGGTGTGGGGGGATTAATCTTTTGACCATAGGGTCATCCCTTAGGTCTCTCCTTAAGCTACCGTAATTAGCCTTCCTAAAATCCGGGATCAAGGCCGAATTTTCCTTCTTCCTGCCATCCCATATTATGTTAAAATATATGGCTTTATGATCACTGTTTCCTAGTTCGTCTCCAATCCCAACATCTTTTACTAGATTTTCATTATTACTGAGAACTAAATCTAGGATATTATTTCCTCTAGTAGGCGAGTTTATGAATTGATATAAAAAACTATCTTGTACTACTTCTAGAAAATCTTCAGATTCATTATCGCTAAGTTGATTTTTCCAATCTATGCCTGAGAAGTTGAAATCGCCTAGAATACATACATTGTTTCTATCAGATGCCTTCTTTATTTCCTCCCATAGCAATTTACCATCGTTCCTACTCAAATTAGGCGGTCTATATATAACACCAATGACTACGGATTCACTGCCCTCACCAATCTCTACCCAAATACTTTCATTGTCGCTATTTGTTTTAATGTTTGATTTATTGCAGCTTTTTAATGACACCCTGATATACACTGCTACACCGCCACCTCTCCTTCCTACTTTGTCAAATTTAAATATGTTATATCCTGGAATATGAAATTCTGCTAAAAAATGCTTGCTGTTTGAATTTATCCATGTTTCCGTTATTGCAATTATATCTATGTTCTCTTTACTAACAATGGCCCTGAGCTGGTCCATTTTGTTACACAGGCTTCTACTATTAGTATAATAAACACTCAATATATTTCTTCCGTTTCTATCTGTTTTACATTTATTACTTTGATGTTTGTTATTATGACTAACTATATTTTCAGCATTATCTACTTCTGTTTCACTACTTCCCAGGACCTGCTTGTTTTTTGACTCCCATTTTCCCCCGACCCCTCTCTACTGGCGAAACCCCCTTTCGGAGTGACATTTTCACGCTCCAGGGATGCAGACAACGTCTTTACCCCCTCACGAGACAAGTGTACTCCGTCGCGACAGTACAGGTAGTCGTTGCCATAAAATCGTTGCCAGTCATCAATGAATGCCCAACCATTGTTTACACAATGATTTTCCAGTCGGCAATTAATAGCAATTGCCCTGGAGAGCCATTCACGACCAACCCCTCTTCTAGGCAAGACACCACATACTATCGGGATCCCTCCCCTATCTCTAATCTTCCCCAGCGCCTCCCTATACCTCTTGAAAAGTTCCTCACTCCTAACCTTACCTATGTCGTTTCCTCCCACACTAAGACACACTACTGGATTGGTACCCTCCCCTGACAAAACTCTGTCTAACCTCTCGGCTACATGCCCTATCCCAGCCCCAGGAAAACATACCCTAGTCCTACGTTTCCTATCTCTGGCACAAAAAGCCCTATCCATAAACCTCACCTGGCTGTCACCAACTACCACGACCTTACCTGTGGGCAGGGTTTGTACAACTGCCCTTTCCTCTCCTTGATCCATACCGTCCTGCCTCTTCTCTTCCTCTCCAGCTTCATGCAGCACCTGGTAAGGGTTACTGCACTCCACACCCTGGTCAGTTTTCCTAAGCCTGACCCTAGTCCCCTTGGAGACAACCACTCTCCACGCCTGCTCCTCCTTCGCAGGTGTCCTGCAGGGCAGGACACCTACCTGAAGGAGTTCCGTCCTGAGGGCTTCATTTTCCCCCTTTAGAGTGTCAACCTCACTCCTCAACTGCCCCAGCTGCCTTAACAGCGTGGCAAGGAGGTCGTCCTTCCCCACACTCCCCTCCTCTTCCCCCACGGCACAACGATCCAAAGCGGCCATTTTCCTTGGTCTCTAGCGGGAGCACGATCAGCACGACCTTCTCCAAGCTTCGGAGTGACAATTTCACGCTCCAGGGATGCAGACAACGTCTTTACCCCCTCACGAGACAAGTGTACTCCGTCGCGACAGTACAGGTATTCGTTGCCATAAAATCATTGCCAGTCATCAATGAATGCCCAACCATTGTTTGCACAATGTTTTTCCAGTCGGCAATTAATAGCAATTGCCCTGGACAGCCATTCACGACCAACCCCTCTTCTAGGCAAGACACCACATACTATCGGGATCCCTCCCCTATCTCTAATCCTCCCCAGCGCCTCCCTATACCTCTTGAAAAGTTCCTCACTCCTAACCTTACCTATGTCGTTTCCTCCCACACTAAGACACACTACTGGATTGGTACCCTCCCCTGACAAAACTCTGTCTAACCTCCCAGCCCCAGGAAAATATACCCTAGTCCTACGTTTCCTATCTCTCGCACAAAAAGCCCTATCCATAAACCTCACCTGGCTGTCACCAACTACCACGACCTTACCTGTGGGCAGGGTTTGTACAACTGCCCTTTCCTCTCCTTGATCCATACCGTCCTGCCTCTTCTCTTATGTCTTATGGCTTATGTCTAAACAATGTCTACCACTGTTTTAGCCAGACTTAGTTATGAGACTTGTAATTCAGTATCCATTACGTACCGTTTATCAGTGTAATTTGTGGTAATGGACTGCCCAATGTAATTATATATATTGTCTTACTGAAAAAAATGCGGTGTAACCAAGATTAAGTTTTATAGAGTTTGTATTTAAGGATTATTCTCCTATACTTCTCTTAGATTCTGAATATATTTTTGTTTTATTATTTCAGTGTATTGTAATGTGTAGTTAGTTACACTATAGATATATAATAATTGCTTTAAGTTTGGTTGGGGGTGTGGAAGGTGTTGTGGTGTGTGATGTACAGGTGTGTACAGGTGGTGGTTACACCTGACTTCGAGGCAGGTGTGTATAGGTGCCAGATACACCTATGGTTACAACACAGGTGTATCCGGCAGCAGTAGTAACAAAGGGGCTATATGGGCTCCGGCGGCCATGTCGTGACACCGGCCGGCAGAATCCCCCGGTGAAAAAGGGAAACAAGATGGCCGTCCCCCATTCAATATATAAACAACTCGACCTGAAATGTTGTTTATTGGACATTTTTCTCATTAGGGAGTCGAACCCTTGTTTTGAGTTGGTGTTCATATATAGATGGGGAACTCAAACTACAGTGCATTTCAACATAGTGACAGTGCAAGTAATATTTGCGGGGAGTGAATACACTGGTTTATTACAAGTTATTGATAATTTTACAATGGTTGGGACTGGGCTGTTCTTATAGCGATCAGTTCGTGCACGTATGGGCTGGATGCGGTTGTGGTGTCGAACAGCAATTCTCGGACAGGGGATCTCAGGTGGTAGTAGGGGCCGGTGTCGAGGATGGTGTAGAAGCTTCTTAGCAGAATTTGCAGATGTGGTCGTGGTGATGGTCGGTAAAGAGTCAGAAAGAGGTCAGTGTGTTGAGCGCTTCTTGATATGTGGAGTAGGAAGGGGAGAGAATAATCTTGCATGCCCTCTTTTGCACTTTTACTAGGTGGGCATCTTATCAAATGAACCCCTGTCCTAATGGGCCCTAGTCCTAATGGGCCCCAGTCCTATTGGGTCCCAGTTTTAATGGGCCCCAATTCTAAGTGGTCACATTTCCAATGGTTCTCAGTCCTAATGAGCCTCAGTCCAAAGATACCACAGGCCTAATGGTTCCAGTCTTAATAGACCTCAGTCTTAATGAGTCCCAATCCTGACGGCTCTCAATACTAATGGGCCTCAGTCCTAATAGTTTAAGGTTGGGACCCATTAAGACTGGCTTCTATTTACCTTACAAGCACTGTGTTCTACCGTGTCATCCTGTGTGTGTGTGATTTCCCGTGTCAGGTGGTATAATACGCAGGTGAGTGGCTGCCAGGTAGGGTGGGTGAGGGTGGGCACCTTGATGCAGGGGAAGGTGAGTTCCTGATGCTGATTCACACCAGTGTCATGATGAGGTAATCTTATCACCTTATTAGTGTACGATGAGTGGGTGGGCGTGGTGTGGAGGGGTGGGGGCGCGTAAGGGGTAGGCAGCAAGGGGCGTGGTGTATGGTGGGGGGAGGGTAAGGGGCGTGTAGGGGTAGCTAAGTGGGCGTGTTGAGTTGGGCAAGAGGGAGGCGTGGTGGGTGTAGGGGCGTGTATAGGAGGCGGGAAGTGGTGATGGCGCGCGCCACTAATCACTCTGACCTTACTGAACACAACCCATTATACAGCATAATTAGAGTTGCTTCCATCAGCCTCACACAGTCAAACACACTATTTACATTTTCTCTTCACATATATTTTATTTTATTCCTTTCAAGTGGGACTCGAATTTCAGCCTTGGAGTCGAAGAGGAATTTTTTTAGGAGAAGTTGAAAAGAAATCGTGTTTAGTTGAAGACGAATGTGTTCTTATATAAAAGTGAAGGAATTAACCAGACGTGTTTGATTGTTTGGGAGTCTCTATCTCTCACACTCGAGTCCAAGATGTCCCCCTTGAGGACGGTGTTCGTGTAGCGTCGTCAAACTCGCTCTTGGTGACCATCATATTAACAAGGCCGCTCTCTCGTGCCTTGTCCACACTCCACCCCCCACCTCCATGTTGTACCGTTTTGTCCTTTATTAACGGTGGTGTTACTACAGGCAGCGTGGTGTGGGGGGAGGGCCGCTGCTTCACATTGTTCAGTCTTTGACGTGTAACACAAAACGTGAGATGTTGTGGTCCTTCGCTACCTCACAACACACACACATCTCCTAGTTACCACATGCTGTTGTTATTAAAGCTCCACCAATGAGTACGCGTCGCTGTCTCGTCCTTTGCTCCGCCGACCATTACAGTGTGTAGCTGTAGGACTCGCCGCCGTGTTTGTTTCATGTAGCGACACTAAACTCCCGGAAATTTGTAGGTGTTAAGCTGGAGCGTTTGAGCTGTTGTTGTCGTCACCTTGTTGATGTTTTGTAGGTCCGTGTTGGCTGAGGATTGTTGTTAGTGTGTCTTAAGGCATTAATAAACTAGTCATGAGGTTCTATAGGAATTATATCCTGCTGTTCTTTTTGTTCTTGTTCTTTTTATTTTTGTTGTTGTTCTTCAGTTGCATAATTCGAGTTGTGATTATCAGTAGAAGTTTGACGGGCTGGATTCTCTTATCGTTTCTTTAATTCATAAACAAGAACCGTAAACACAAGAGCAAAACAAAGACATAACCAATGAACTAAAAACAAATATATTGAAGGTTTAAATTTCTGGGATAGATTTAAATAGATCTTGGGTATATTTTCTCGTTCTTGGAGGTCAGGCCAGGCCAGGTCAGGTCATGTCATGTTAGGTGTACCGAATACGCTAGGAGAGGTGGTCAGATGCCTTGGGAATACTGCAGAGTAATTGAGGTCAGGTCAGGTGGCCTCAATACCTGCTTCAAGGTGTAATAGAGGTGAAAAATAATGGGTTTCTTGATTGGATCTGGTTAAGTCAGGTCAGGTAAAGTCAGATACAGAGGCTGGGTGTATGACTGTGGGTTGGTGGGTGTATGACTGTGGGTTGGTGGGTGTATGACCGTGGGTTGATGGGTGTATGACTGTGGGTTGGTGGGAGTATGACTGTGGGTTGATGGGTGTATGACTGCGGGTTGGTGGGTGTATGACTGTGGGTTGGTGGGTGTATGACTGTGGGTTGGTGGGTGTATGACTGTGGGTTGATGGGTGTATGACTGCGGGTTGGTGGGTGTATGACTGTGGGTTGGTGGGTGTATGACTGTGGGTTGGTGGGTGTATGACTGTGGGTTGATGGGTGTATGACTGTGGGTTGGTGGGTGTATGACTGTGGGTTGGTGGGTGTATGACTGTGGTTGATGGGTGTATGACTGTGGGTTGGTGGGTGTATGACTGTAGGTTGATGGGTGTATGACTGGGTTGGTGGGTGTATGACTGTGGGTTGGTGGGTGTATGACTGTGGGTTGATGGGTGTATGACTGTAGGTTGATGGGTGTATGACTGTGGGTTGGTGGGTGTATGACAGTGGTGACAAAGGATTATTTGAGCTTGACAAAATTTAGATAGATAGCAGCATGGTTTAGTCGTGTTCAGTTTAGTTTAAATTGTGTTTAGGTTAGGTTGGGTCATGTCAGGTACAGAGTTTGGCCAGGGTCCTTTATTCAAGCTGTCAGGGTTAAACTTCCTTCCTAGAAAGATGAACACACGAACCTACGGACGACACACGAACACAATAACACATGATCATACACGGAAACGAACACACGAATGGACATACTCAGGATATCGGGGAATAAATATAAAATTATAAAAATGCATAAAAAGTCTTTGACGGATAAACAACTTTGTAATGTTAGAATCGATATTACTGATATTATAGAAAATCAAACTAACTTCCTTTAAACACTCTTGGCTCTTCCTGTGTATAAGAAGAGTTTAATCTGGTATATTTTTTTTTCTAGTAATTGGTGTTATCAGGGGAAGAGATTGTGTCGTTTGTGGTCTGTCATTCAAGGTTGTTTAGTGTTTGAAGCTCGTTAATTCATTATGCTTGTAGCCCCCATCTCTGCATACAACCCTGGTGCTTCTTGCTGTTGATACTCCCACGAAAATAAATTGTCAGATTAACGAAACGAAGATTAAAAATTTTGTTTTAATTCACGGATTAACCATACTTCACCCAATCTAACTTAACCTATCCTAACCTAACCTAACCTAATCTAATCATAATTGTGTTTTAAAAAAAGGTTTACAGGCATAGGTAACAAGCTGGTCCTTTAACGGGAGAACACAAGGCTTCCCAACCCTCACCTGATGAAATAGAATCACTATACCCAACCTGATCTAATTAAGGACACGTTAGGCTTTGTAAGATAGTTTAGTTTGAAGTGTTGTGAATCTCCGTGGGTGTTATAGATTCACTTGGTATACTACATGTGTAAAGTCAGGATATATACAATGTGTGTTGATTTTTCTACCCGTGTGTTAAATATTTTTGTGGGGAGGGGGAGGTATTTTCCTGTCGGTTTCCACTCTAGCTTTCCACCAATGTTATTTCACCCTTCTAGATTTCTATACCCTTTGATCCACCTTACCTAAGAGTGGAATGAGATAAATAGAATTGGTGGAGTGGAATGTCTGTATAATTGATGTCAGGATCCAACTCTGCCCTGGACGACACAGGATTGATCGTCACTGGTGTTGTAAGACTGTACAGAAAACCGCCTCTTGTGTTGTTCCCACGTATTAAAGAGCGATGAAGGTAAACTGAACAAGCACGCTGGGCAATGCTCGTTGTTGTAGTGGAATACACACGAAACCCAGTCAGTTGAGGGTGTAAATCTTCGCCTGCCTCTGGAATGCACTACACACGCTATGCCAAAACTGAGATATACTCGGCATGTCAACACTGAGACACACATGCTATGCTAACAAACATATACTCACATAAACTATGCCAATATTAAGACACATACACTATGCGAAACACCGGCTGTGCCTAAACTAATGATTCCCCGCTCTACATGAACGCTGAGATAACAAGTTGACTTTTTTTATCGAGGAGGAGCCAAAGTCTTTCACGATAGTCACCGTCTTAGCTAAACTTGTTAACATGGTTAGCAACTTCTGGAAACATCGCGCTTAACCGAGTTATCAAGTTGTGAATAAGCTGACTCACAAAGGAGACGTATTCCTCGACGAATTAATCTTACCAGCTTACAAGCTCTTTATTAATTAATGACAAGCGTTACACCTGTCCGCCATTCTAGGCCACGCCTCTCACCCCCCCCCCTCCCCTTAAGTCAATAGCCTTCAAAAGCAGTGAAAGACGAAATTGGTTCTTATAATCATGACTGCTTTCTCGGGACATTGTGTATACAACACACTCTAAACTAAGCCTAGTACCTTCTTAACCCCTCATAATCCGCCGATGGAAAGTCTGGGACTCTGACCATATTTTCATTATTTTTCCTTTCCAAATTTAGGGTAAACCTGATTTCTCTGTGATCACTGTTCCCAAGTTCTTCCCCTATTGTGATATCTCTGATAATATTTTCTTTATTTGTTCATACTAGGTCTAATATATTGTCACCTCTAGTAGGTTCTGTAATTAGTTGATTCAAAAAATTGTCCTGTACTGCGTCTAGGAAGTCTTCAGATTCATAGTCACCTACAATGTTGTCCCAGTCAATATTTCTGAAGTTGAAATCCCCCATAATGCATAGGTTGTTGTATATTGCTGCCCTACTCATTTCCTGCCATATGGGCTGAGTTGCTTCTTTCCCAAGACTTGGGGGCCGGTAAATCACTCCCATAATTAGTTTTCGCTTCTTTCTGCCATTTCTACCTATACAGACTCAGTTCCTATTTCACCCTTTATTGTATTATTAATGCACCATTTTAATGTATCTCTGACGAAGAGTGCAACTCCTCCCCCCTTCCTACCTTCCCTGTCCTTGTGAAAAAGGTTGTACCCTTCTTTGTGTTACTCAGATAAAAAGTTCTTGCTCGCCAGATTCATCCAGGTTTAGGTGGCTACTATGACGTCTACATTCTCAGTACATACAACCGCTCTCAGCAAGTCTATTTTATTTCTAATGCTCCTACTGTTTGTATAGTACACATTTAAACCTACCCTTCCCTGGTCCTGTTTTACCCCTTGTTCTGAGTAACCAATTATACTCCCCTCTATCTACTGGCGAAACTTCCCTTCGGAGTGACAATTTCACGCTCCAGACAAGTGTACCCCGTCACGACTGTACAGGTAGTCGTTGCCGTAGAATCGTCGCCAGTTATCAATGAACGCCCAACCATTGCTTACACAATGTTTTTTTATTCCAGTCGGCAATTTATAGCAATTGCCTTGGACAGCCTTTCACCGCCAACTCCTCTTCTAGACGAGACACCACATACTATTGGGTTCCCTACCCTATCACTAATCTTCCCTAATGCCTCCCTATACCTGCTGAAAAGTTCCTCACTCCTAACCTTTCCTATGTCGTTGCCTCCTACTCTAAGACACACTACCGGATTGGTACTTCCCTTGACAAGACTCTATCTATCCTCTCAGCTACATGCCCTATCCCAGCCACAGGAGAACACACCTAAGTCCTACGTTTCCTATCTCTTGCACAAAAAGTCTAATCTAAGAACCTCACCTAATGTCTACATTATTAATATAATGAGCACAACAGGGAGGAAAGGTTATCCTGTAGGCAATTGTACATAGTTACAATTCTCTCTCTCTCTCTCTCTCTCTCTCTCTCTCTCTCTCTCTCTGTGCCCTATTGGACATAGGAACATTAATAGTAGCAGACAAGTCAGAGGAAGAGAGACCAGTTCTGATCACTGTGGATTTACAACGTGAACTGGATGATGTAAGGAGGGAGAGAGATGTTCCTCTCACTGAGAAAAAAAAGGATGGGAGAAGGAGAGGATTTATTTGCAAGACCAAAGAGAAAATACTTTTATCAAGGCTACTGCTGCGACTAATGATGTTTTTAGTAGTTTTTTTTCTCTTCCCAAGTGATTTTGTTCTCAACTGGTGTCCCTGTAATATACTGGTCTGAGGAGGATATCAGTCGAGTACTGACCTTTCGCAGCTTAAGCCCGAAAGCTTATCACTACTTGCCTGATAGAAGTCAATTTCGTTTCCCATCTATCAGTACACTGCATCGTTGGATTCTCAGCTCAATGTGGAACCAGGTGTGTTGCATGCACTTCTGCAACTGTTGTACCATAAATGTGAGTCTATGGATGACTGTAAACGTCTACGTGTTTAATCTTTTGATGAAACAAGTGTCAGTGAAGGTAACACTTGTCTTGTGAGGTCATAATTCCTGTCACATCACTCACACCTGGAGGCAAAGGCAGCACCTGTGATCACCTGCTCTAACTGCCCCCCCCCCACCACCCATAATCTGATAATCTGTTGTCAGTGGCTGTAACACTTATCATATGAAGTCATAACTCCTGTCACCTCATGTCTACATTATTAGTATAATGGACAAACAGGGAGGAAAAGAACTCCTGTAGGCAACTGTATATATAGTCATCATTACCCTATCTTAAGCTGCAGTTATTTAAATACAAGACTATAACTGAAATACATTGTTTTTCTTTTAACCTTTCCTTCTGTGTATCACCCACCACACTGACTGGTGTCCTTAGCTAAAGTTATATGCAAGATTAAACTCTCTAATAGTATTATTTTCTATGTGAGATACTGAGATAACAAAGTACAGTATATAGAACCATAAAATGTTCTGTTTATAAGAGGTGAGAGGTAGGCGAGGAAGTCTGCCTGCTGACGTCAGCAAAGCTCCACCCACCTTGGCCTAGGCTAGCCTAGTCTAACCTGACCTAACCTAACCTAACCTAACCTTGTGTAAAACAAGTCTAGCCTAGCCTAGCCTAGCGTAGCCTAGCCTAACCTGACCTTATCTAACCAAAACTAACCTAACCTTGATCTGATCTGATCTGATCTAATATAGTGATTAGTTTTAATCAGATTGTTATACGTCTTTTTGATCAGTCTAAGTTTCTTTCATCTTACTCTTCATTTTTTCTCTGTTGTTCATCTTTGTTATATTGTTTTCTTTATGCTTTCTTTTCTTTCCCTCCTCCTCCTCTTCTTATTCCTCTATTGTTCTTTAAGAAATCAGGATAACTGTTAAGATTTGTTGACCAATTTTCTCTACATTTTCATTAAGAGATTACTTATTAAAACAACATTATCTGTATTTATATTATCTGAAGAGGAGTCCTGGCCACAACAAACGCCCCCCACACTAACATAATGAAACACTCCAGTAAATTATGTAAATATTCAAAAGGATTTGGATTTAATTGTAGTTTGTTTAATTTTAGGAATATTTCATTAGTGTTAACGGGAGGCAGGTAATGGCTATTATTAAAAAGCTTCCCTTATAATGACTACGGTCCCTCCAGCCAGACTTATACTAGCGTCTAAAGCCAAGGTGTGGTAGAGTCAAGGTTACCCACTGAAAAGTTTATTTGGATAAGTTCGGTGTGATTCTATTAGGTTTGGCTCCATTAGGCGGTGTAAGGTTACCTGGAGTGGATGATTATGTGTTGGGTGGGGCTGAGAGGAGTCACACCAGGTTAGTTAGACTCCAGTTAGTGTGTATTTTATCCCTTTAACTCTCAAAGGAAAATTAAATAG
>NW_024736764.1:0-13314 GCF_018991925.1 Homarus americanus
CCAGTCTGATCCTGAGCGGCCCGCTCGGTATATAAGGAAAAGTTAGTCGGGCCAGTTTTCAATTCTCTCCCTCCGCGCCACGAGTAACTGTGCCGCCATGCCTCCCAAAACTTCCGGAAAGGCTGCCAAGAAGGCTGGAAAGGCCCAGAAGGCCATTGCCAAGGGTGACAAGAAGAAGAAGCGCAGGAGGAAGGAAAGCTACAGCATCTACATCTACAAGGTACTGAAGCAAGTGCACCCCGACACAGGAGTCTCCTCCAAAGCTATGTCCATCATGAACTCTTTCGTGAACGACATCTTCGAGCGCATCGCTGCCGAGGCTTCCTGCCTGGCGCACTACAACAAACGCTCCACCATTACAAGTCGGGAAATCCAGACAGCTGTCCGACTCTTGCTGCCCGGTGAACTGGCCAAGCATGCCGTGTCTGAGGGCACCAAGGCTGTCACCAAGTACACCTCTTCCAAGCAAGAGGTTACTTGTGCACAACAAACACGCCATCCCACTACTACAACTTAATCGGCTCCATCGGAGCCACAGTTACATGTTAAAGAGACAGTTACCGACAGTGATATATTGAGAGGGAAATAAATAAAAAAAAATTTTTAATAATCTGCATTCTCTATTGGCGTAGAAACCGGACTAAATCGAAACATAATAAATAAATAAATAAATTCTGCGTGGAGTAGTTGTACACCCACTGCAAAGTGACATACATGGAGTGTGTTTGGGCGTCATTTCTTGTTTGCAGCACGCCTATTTCATGTAAACCATTTTTTTTATTTTTTTTTATTGTATGTTCTTTTATTTTATTTATTTATTTACTTACTTATTCTTTATATATTTATTTGTTACTAGCTCTTGTTTGTTGCACCCACCCACCTCCCGAATTGATGACCTACTATACAATCGTACCTCCACGAATGTTACCAACTTACCGTTAGGCGATTTGGGTAACCGAAATTAACGCTCTCCGACCACCAACCATTTAGATTGTCATGAAAATTATCTTCAGAACAGTTCTTTGGCCCTGAGAAGGGCCGAGTTATAGATGTCTGGTAGGTTTTGTTGTGCTTTTGGTTTTTCCCCAAGGAAGAGGACTTAAGCACGCTCTCCGCGGATGCGCCGGGCCAGCTGGATGTCCTTGGGCATGATGGTAACGCGCTTGGCGTGAATGGCACACAGGTTGGTGTCCTCGAAAAGACCCACCAGGTAAGCCTCAGAGGCTTCCTGCAGAGCCATGACGGCAGACGACTGGAAGCGCAGGTCAGTCTTGAAATCCTGGGCGATCTCACGCACCAGGCGCTGGAAGGGCAGCTTCCTGATGAGTAGCTCTGTGCTCTTCTGGTAACGACGGATCTCACGAAGGGCGACGGTTCCGGGCCTGTAACGATGGGGCTTCTTGACACCACCGGTGGCTGGGGCGGACTTGCGAGCTGCCTTGGTGGCAAGCTTCTTCCGTGGAGCCTTGCCTCCAGTGGACTTGCGGGCAGTCTGTTTAGTACGGGCCATCTCGACGACGAAATAGTCAATACGGGCGGCCCGGCAGGCGGGCGGGCTTATATACAGACATTCTCCACCTCAGTGGCCACCTCATTGGCCACGAGTGCCGCATGCGTCATCCGCAAGCTACGCCCCACCTCCAAGAGGGAGGGACGGCCTTGGATGAACGATACTACCGCTGCGTCCACAGCACGCCACCTACCCCCACCAAACCGTGGGCGAAGCCCACAGACACTCTCTCTCCCTCACCATGAACGGATACGAGTTTGTTAACGTGGCGCGGATACGTCCGGACACGCCGACCTGCCCCAAGAAACTAAACCTCCTAGTTCTCCAGAAGTTTTTCGAAGCTAATGGGATCGTGGGGGTCACCAAGGTAGAACGCCTAAAGCTCCATGGTGACATCAAGATCACCTTCGCCGAGATGGGCATGCCCGCTCAACTCGCGGAGATCCCAGACATCAACGGCATTCCTTTTAAAATGTTTGCCTTCATGTGGGACAACTTGAAGCTGGGTGTAATCTCCCACGCCGAAATTGCCCACATGGACAAAGCAGAGCTGAGTGAGCTCCTCAAGGAGCAGCAGCTCCCAGTTGTGAAGAAGCTGTCCGACACCACTGCCCTCATCGGACACCACTCCACCCTACCCAAGGAAGCTCAACTGGCGTGGATAACTATGCCAGTCAAGCCCTACTGCAGACCGAAACGGTGTTACAAATGCCAGCACTATGGACACACTGTAAACAAGTGTGAGGCGCAGGAAGACACCTGCTCCATGTGTGGCAGCCCTGGACACCGCTACACGGCCTGCCCCAACACAGAGAAAAAATGCGTTGCCTGTGGTGGCCCACACCCCTCCGCCGACCGGACCTGCCCCAGATGGAAGGAGGAATGCAGGGTAGCCAAGGCTCGTCTTGAGAAAAAACTGAGCTACAAAGAGGCCCTCCTTGCTGTACGCTCCCAAGAAAAGAAAAAACCAGCAGTAAAGAAAAACCAAGAAAAGAAAACTCAACAGAAGCAGCCCACCACACAGAACCAAGAACACCACGTGGCCCGTGGTGCTGAAGCCCACGCGGCCAGTGGTGCTGAAGCCCACGTGGTCAACCTCTCCCTCTCTGAATTCTTCCACACCTATGAGGACTTAAAATACGAGGAAGACGAA
This sequence comes from Homarus americanus, assembly GCF_018991925.1. Lineage (NCBI taxonomy): Eukaryota > Metazoa > Arthropoda > Malacostraca > Decapoda > Nephropidae > Homarus > Homarus americanus. Next base: position 2,664 of record NW_024736764.1, read on the forward strand.
CAAGAAGACCCAAACACAAACGAATGGACAATTCAAGAGAGCAAGAAGAGAAGGAGAGAGAGAAGAAAATCGACATCAAGCCAAGAAGACCAAGACATCCCCTCCACACAAGAAACCAAAACACAATCAAGCCGACCAAGCACTGAACATCCATTGCCCAACCCAACACGCACCTGACGCCTGACCTGACGCTTGACCTGACGCTTGACCTGACGCTAGCCTGGCCTTGTCTTGTCGCCTCCCGGCCGCGTCCAGCCGGGTTGTTGCTGCTGCCCCCATCTTATAATCCCTCACGCAAGCGGTGTTTAGCCACTGCATCTGTTCTCTCCTCCTAAAATTCACTTCAATCCTCCCTTTATTCTTCTCCTGAACCTCCTTCCCCCCTGTCACTAGCATTTTTCGATTCGGCGAAGCCACACCAGGACCACCTGTAGTAGCAACCACAACAACATGACTGGACGAGGCAAAGGAGGCAAGGGACTTGGAAAGGGTGGCGCCAAGCGTCATCGTAAGGTGCTTCGTGACAACATCCAGGGTATCACCAAGCCCGCCATTCGTCGTCTAGCTCGGCGTGGAGGTGTTAAACGTATATCCGGCCTCATCTACGAGGAGACCCGCGGCGTCCTCAAGGTGTTTCTGGAGAACGTCATCCGTGACGCCGTCACCTACACCGAGCACGCAAAAGGGAAGACCGTCACCGCCATGGATGTGGTGTATGCCCTGAAACGGCAGGGCCGCACCCTTTATGGTTTTGGTGGTTAATCAACCTGATGGACGGGCGCACACCACCACCACCACCACGACAAACAAATATACGGACCTAATTTTAGGTCCACATTTAAATCGCTAAAGAGTTGGTTAGACACTGAGTAAATCGTTGAAAATATATCCAATAACATGATCCTCTCTAATTCTGGACTTGTGGTATGAGTATAGGTTGTGTGTGAACGTGTTGGAACCACTTCCTAATAATTGTCAGTCAGTCAGTCAGTCAACATTCACCTAACCTCCAGGTACCTCACCTAACTTCCTGTAGCATCACCGAACCTCACGAAATGTAACCCAATGTAGTTTATAATCTATCCTAACATGACATAACATAACCACGCACTATATTACTTCGGTAAGAGTAATGAGTTTTAATACACAAAGTTGCAGTTATCATTCATTCATACATACATACATACAGACATACATACATACATACATACATACATAACATGCTAGTGGCAGGGGGGGATTGAAGTGAATTTTAGGAGGATAGAATAGGTGCAGTGGCTAAACAGCGCTTGCGTGAGGGACTTTAAGCAGCAACTCGCCTGGATGCGGCAGGATAGAGTCAGGTCAAGCGTCCGGTGCATGTTGGGTTCCGCCATGGTTTCTCAGTGTTTGGTCGGCTTGATTGTGTGTGTTGTTTTCTTGTTTGGAGGAAATGTCTTGGTATTCTTTTTCTTAGCTTGAAGTTGATTTTCTTCTAACTCTTCTCCTCTTGTTGTTCGTCTTCCTCGTGTCTGCTATCATTCTGTAAAGACTCTATATATGTATGTAGGTATGAGTGAGTAACAGTTGCCGGTTACAGTGATACTTCATATTCGCTGGTGTTGTACTGTATGGCTTCGGTATTTCTTAATATACAAACGGCACCGTTAGGGGATTGAGGTATTTAAAAACCAGCCTACATTACTTATATATAGAAATAAATAATGTGGCTTGGACAATAATGACGACTACTCTCTCCTACCTTCCCCAAACAAGGGCTTTTCGAAAGTATACATTGGACACAAATGACTTAGTACATCATACATTGGTGGTTTAACAAAAGCCCTCATTAGAGAAAGGTGAAGGAGCACACAGTGAACATACAGATTAATGTTTGCACGCGTAGATCATGTAAGGTGAGATGTTAAACACCAGACACGTAGTGTAGTAACTCCCTCACAGATGGCGTTATGAGGGGCCTGATGATGTAGCAGTTACCTCACAGATGGTGTTATGAGGAACTTCACATGATGATGCTGTAGCAAAACATTCACTACGTGGTGTCGTAGCATCTTGGGGACACCACGTGGTCGACATGACTCACTCATTCAAGTGGGTGAGGTGTGGTCCCAGGCCTCTCTATCGTGGAGTCTCAGGGGAAGTATAACTGGGTACCTGGGACCTCACTGTGTGAAGGTGGTTAGCTAGCTTGGGTAAGACTCAACTGCCGAGTTGTTTTTCACTGAGTTAAGCACTGTTCACCACTATTCATCACTGGTTCCATTCCTTTGCCAAATGAGATAGTACCTTATGGCAAGAACTTGTTGATAGTCCGGTGGGGAGGAGGGTTCAGGGGAGTGAGTTGGTATGGGCCAACATATAAATAATAATAATAATAATAATATTTAACGGTTTATTGAAAGAGCTTGGCAGCCAGAAGGCTGAAAATATACAGTTACATATTTGGGGAATGGGTTACGAATTACAAATAATATACAAGTAACATGAGTGACACAAATAAGACATATAATAACTAGCTGGGGAAAAGCTCAAACTACAGTTCATTTCAACATAGTGACAGTGCAAGGAGTAGTGTTTACTGGGAGTGAGTACACTGATTTATTACAAGTTATCGATAATTTTTACAATGGTTGGGACTGGGCTGTTCTTATAGCGATCAGTTCGTGCACGTATGGGCTGGGCTGGATGCGGTTGTGGTGTCGAAGAGCAATTCTCGGACTAGGGATCTCAGGTGGTAGTAGGAGCCGGTGTCGGGGATGGTGTAGAAGCTTCTTACCAAATTTGCAGATGAGGTCGTGGTGATGGTCAGTGAGAGTCTAAAGGGTCAGTGTGTTGAGCGCTTCTTGATATGTGGAGTAGGAAGGGTAGAGAATAATCTTGCATGGCCTCTTTTGCACTTTTTCGAGGTGTTTACGTTGTGTGGCATTTAGGGAGGAAGACCAGGTGGAGGAGGCATAGGTGAGCTTGGGAAGTATGAATGTTGTGTAAACACTGAGGAGCTCGTGTGCAGGACCACCGAGGGACTTGAGTCGGCGTAGGAGGTGGAGACGGAAACTGGAGGATTTGATAACTTCACTGACGTGTGGTTTCTAATTTAGTTTGTTGTCTATATGTATGTGTGTGTGTGTGTGTGTGTATGTGTGTGTGTGTGTGTGTGTGTGTGTGTGTGTGTGTGTGTGTGTGTGTGTGTGTGTGTGTGTGTGTGTGTGTGTGTGTGTGTGTGTGTGTGTGTGTGTGTGTGTATATACTACTGTACTTTTTAGATCCTCCTACGCAACCTAACCTATTATAGTTAAGTATAGTAGGCTATACACTATTTTGTTAGTATGTGTTATAAAATGAAATTGCATGTTATTATTATTAATATTATTATTATTAATATTATTATTATTATTATTATTATTAGTAGTAGTATTATTATTATTATTATTGTTATTATTATTACATGCTAATATAATACTAAGTTGCCCGCCAGATTTCCTCAGAGATGGGAGGAGCACATTGGCGGCGGTGTTGTTTATACTCCGCCCGATTACTGATTCCTATTCACCGAGCCAGAGCTGGCGGGCGGCGTGTTATGTGCCACGTTTTGTTTCCCATTGGGCGTACCGCTCAGCTGGGGAGTAGGAGATTTCATAAAAAGAAAGTTTGAGTGGAGAGCACACCTTTTCCTTCACATACAGTTATCTTAGACCATCTACTAGTATAATAGTTTGCACAAAAATACTCTACACTCTTTCTAGGTTATTGTTATGTTGTTTTTTTTTTTTTTGACTTCTCATCAGATTGTGCATTCAACTAATATACACTATTAGTGTGTTTATTATTATGTTTTATAGTATTATTTCGTATAATATTGGGTAACACAATTATAGTCACTAATATACACTATTAGTGTGTTTATTATTATGTTTTATAGTATTATTTCGTATAATATTGGGTAACACAATTATAGTCAATAGTATAGTTTATTATTGGGGTTTATAGCAGTTTGTGGTCTAATAGTATCATGCTTTATGAGTGGTGTTCTATGTAGTGATGATTAGGCAATAAAATATGCTTTGGGTGTTTATAGCAGTTTTTGTGGTCTACTAGTATCATGCTTTATGGGTGGTGTTCTATGTAGTGATGATTAGGCCATAAAATATGCTTTTGGTTTATTGCTAACAAAATATACTTTGCTCTACCGCTGTCGTGCAAAACATGGTGAAACTTACATACACAGTTAATAAAGTATTCATGGAAGAAGAAGAAGAAGAAGAAGAAGAAGAAGAAGAAGAAGAAGAAGAAGAAGAAGAAGAAGAAGAAGAAGTACGAGGAAGAATTGTGGAGGGAATGAACAGTGAGACAATGTAAAGCCTCCGGGATGGCGGCAGCGTTTCTGTTATTAATATATAATAAGACAATAGGAAAATATGTTGTTGTCTCTACCTGTATTATTACCTTTGCGATAGCATGGTTCAATTTTGGGAGGACAGAGGAAGGAGCAGGAGGTTAGGAAGGGAGAGATAGTGTCTGTGATCCTCGGGTCACCACTCCTCGGATTGTGTCAGTTCAAGTTTAGAAGCTCCAACAACTTTCCCTGAATACGAATTGGCAACCTTTCGATTTACAACAGGTACCTACTTACTGCTACAGTAGGTAGGTGAACAGGGACCAAGGGGGCTAGGAATAGTGTCCAAACAACTTGCTCCTGCCTGCCTGTGTGATGTAGTCGTGGCCAGAATTAGGTTAGGATACAGACACATCTGGCAAGTTAGTAACGCTGTACCCATACCGGAACACTCAGCATGTAAACTTTGTGATACACCTTTAAAGCACTATATTATTGAATGTGACACTGTCAAAGACTTCAGGCCACCTCACTTATTGTATCTTGAACTATGTCATTACTTCATTGAGGACATTACATTCTTGCTCTTTATCCCAAATTGGCTAGCCCACACTGGTAAATGTGTACTGTACTGTCAATGAATCTGATGTATTTCTTTGTGTATGAACCTGACTGAAAATAAGGTCGCCTCCCTTGCTGCTGCTGCTGCTTCTTGCGCCCTTCTAAGTCCCGTTTAAGTCCCCCACCCCAGGCCCCCGCAGTACCCTTCACATCTACACCATTCTAAACAATTTCACTCAATTTCCACATTACTATGCTAATTACACGTAAAATAGAGTGTTATCCTGCAAAACGTTGATGTCGTATATTTCTCTCTTTAAGTGATATCCTGTGGCTCCGAAAGGAGCCTGTTTGGTTAGGTTGTCTTGTGTGAACGAACCTTGGGTTCTTATTTCTTCTCTGTCTTCTTGGGGAGGAGCACAGCTTGGATGTTAGGAAGGACACCCCCTTGGGCAATGGTGACTCCAGACAGGAGCTTGTTCAGCTCCTCGTCATTGCGAATGGCAAGCTGAAGATGACGCGGGATAATGCGGGTCTTCTTGTTGTCGCGGGCGGCGTTACCGGCCAGCTCGAGCACTTCTGCTGCCAGGTACTCCATGACGGCTGCAAGGTACACAGGGGCACCTGCACCAACGCGCTCAGCATAGTTGCCCTTACGCAAGAGACGGTGGATTCTACCCACGGGGAACTGGAGTCCGGCCCTGCTAGAACGGGACTTTGACTTGCCCTTCACTTTGCCTCCCTTGCCGCGTCCTGACATGTTGCTGCTGCTGCTTTTCGTGATAGGAGTTAAATTTCCGCCCGCCACCTTGGTCTTTTATACCAAGCTCAGGATCAGGCCAGGTGGCCGTCTCGCGGACCCAACCAATGTAAGAGAGCCGTAGCTGCAGCCAGTCTGATCCTGAGCGGCCCGCTCGGTATATAAGGAAAAGTTAGTCGGGCCAGTTTTCAATTCTCTCGCTCCGCGCCACGAGTAACTGTGCCGCCATGCCTCCCAAAACTTCCGGAAAGGCTGCCAAGAAGGCTGGAAAGGCCCAGAAGGCCATTGCCAAGGGTGACAAGAAGAAGAAGCAGAGGAAGGAAAAGCTACAGCATCTACATCTACAGGTACTGAAGCATGCACCCCTGACACAGGAGTCTCCTCCAAAGCTATGTCCATCATGAACTCTTTCGTGAACGACATCTTCGAGCGCATCGCTGCCGAGGCTTCCCGCCTGGCGCACTACAACAAACGCTCCACCATTACAAGTCGGGAAATCCAGACAGCTGTCCGACTCTTGCTGCCCGGTGAACTGGCCAAGCATGCCGTGTCTGAGGGCACCAAGGCTGTCACCAAGTACACCTCTTCCAAGTAAGAGGTTACTTGTGCACAACAAACACGCCATCCCACTACTACAACTTAATCGGCTCCATCGGAGCCACAGTTACATGTTAAAGAGACAGTTACCGACAGTGATATATTGAGAGGGAAATAAATAAAAAAAAAATTATAATAATCTGCATTCTCTATTGGCGTAGAAACCGGACTAAATCGAAACATAATAAATAAATAAATAAATTCTGCGTGGAGTAGTTGTACACCCACTGCAAAGTGACATACATGGAGTGTGTTTGGGCTTCATTTCTTGTTTGCAGCACGCCTATTTCATGTAAACAATTTTTTTTTTTTTTTATTGTATGTTCTTTTATTTTATTTATTTATTTACTTACTTCTTCTTTATATATTTATTTGTTACTAGCTCTTGTTTGTTGCACCCACCCACCTCCCGAATTGATGACCTACTATACAATCGTACCTCCACGAATGTTACCAACTTACCGTTAGGCGATTTGGGTAACCGAAATTAACGCTCTCCGTCCACCAACCATTTCGATTGTCATGAAAATTATCTTCAGAACAGTTCTTTGGCCCTGAGAAGGGCCGAGTTATAGATGTCTGGTAGGTTTTGTTGTGCTTTTTGTTTTTCCCCAAGGAAGAGGACTTAAGCACGCTCTCCGCGGATGCGCCGGGCCAGCTGGATGTCCTTGGGCATGATGGTAACGCGCTTGGCGTGAATGGCACACAGGTTGGTGTCCTCGAAAAGACCCACCAGGTAAGCCTCAGAGGCTTCCTGCAGAGCCATGACGGCAGACGACTGGAAGCGCAGGTCAGTCTTGAAATCCTGGGCGATCTCACGCACCAGGCGCTGGAAGGGCAGCTTCCTGATGAGTAGCTCTGTGCTCTTCTGGTAACGACGGATCTCACGAAGGGCGACGGTTCCGGGCCTGTAACGATGGGGCTTCTTGACACCACCGGTGGCTGGGGCGGACTTGCGAGCTGCCTTGGTGGCAAGCTGCTTCCGTGGAGCCTTGCCTCCAGTGGACTTGCGGGCAGTCTGTTTAGTACGGGCCATCTCGACGACGAAATAGTCAATACGGGCGGCCCGGCAGGCGGGCGGGCTTATATACAGACATTCTCCACCTCAGTGGCCACCTCATTGGCCACGAGTGCCGCATGCGTCATCCGCAAGCTACGCCCCACCTCCAAGAGGGAGGGACGGCCTTGGATGAACGATACTACCGCTGCGTCCACAGCACGCCACCTACTCCCACCAAACCGTGGGCGAAGCCCTACTCCCACCAAACCGTGGGCGAAGCCCACACTCTCCCTCCCTCACCATGAACGGATACGAGTTTGTTAACGTGGCGCGGATACGTCCGGACACGCCGACCTGCCCCAAGAAACTAAACCTCCTAGTTCTCCAGAAGTTTTTCGAAGCTAATGGGATCGTGGGGGTCACCAAGGTAGAACGCCTAAAGCTCCATGGTGACATCAAGATCACCTTCGCCGAGATGGGCATGCCCGCTCAACTCGCGGAGATCCCAGACATCAACGGCATTCCTTTTAAAATGTTTGCCTTCATGTGGGACAACTTGAGGCTGGGTGTAATCTCCCACGCCGAAATTGCCCACATGGACAAAGCAGAGCTGAGTGAGCTCCTCAAGGAGCAGCAGCTCCAAGTTGTGAAGAAGCTGTCCGACACCACTGCCCTCATCGGACACCACTCCACCCTACCCAAGGAAGCTCAACTGGCGTGGATAACTATGCCAGTCAAGCCCTACTGCAGACCGAAACGGTGTTACAAATGCCAGCACTATGGACACACTGTAAACAAGTGTGAGGCGCAGGAAGACACCTGCTCCATGTGTGGCAGCCCTGGACACCGCTACACGGCCTGCCCCAACACAGAGAAAAAATGCGTTGCCTGTGGTGGCCCACACTCCTCCGCCGACCCGACCTGCCCCAGATGGAAGGAGGAATGCAGGGTAGCCAAGGCTCGTCTTGAGAAAAAACTGAGCTACAAAGAGGCCCTCCTTGCTGTACGCTCCCAAGAAAAGAAAAAACCAGCAGTAAAGAAAAACCAAGAAAAGAAAACTCAACAGAAGCAGCCCACCACACAGAACCAAGAACACCACGTGGCCCGTGGTGCTGAAGCCCACGCGGCCAGTGGTGCTGAAGCCCACGTGGTCAACCTCTCCCTCTCTGAATTCTTCCACACCTATGAGGACTTAAAATACGAGGAGGAAGACGAACAAGAAGACCCAAACACAAACGAATGGACAATTCAAGAGAGCAAGAAGAGAAGGAGAGAGAGAAGAAAATCGACATCAAGCTAAGAAGACCAAGACATCCCCTCCACACAAGACACCAAAACACAATCAAGCCGACCAAGCACTGAACATCCATTGCCCAACCCAACACGCACCTGACGCCTGACCTGACGCTTGACCTGACGCTTGACCTGACGCTAGCCTGGCCTTGTCTTGTCGCCTCCCGGCCGCGTCCAGCCGGGTTGTTGCTGCTGCCCCCATCTTATAATCCCTCACGCAAGCGGTGTTTAGCCACTGCATCTGTTCTCTCCTCCTAAAATTCACTTCAATCCTCCCTTTATTCTTCTCCTGAACCTCCTTCCCCCCTGTCACTAGCATTTTCGATCGATCGGCGAAGCCACACCAGGACCACCTGTAGTAGCAACCACAACAACATGACTGGACGAGGCAAAGGAGGCAAGGGACTTGGAAAGGGTGGCGCCAAGCGTCATCGTAAGGTGCTTCGTGACAACATCCAGGGTATCACCAAGCCCGCCATTCGTCGTCCAGCTCGGCGTGGAGGTGTTAAACGTATATCCGGCCTCATCTACGAGGAGACCCGCGGCGTCCTCAAGGTGTTTCTGGAGAACGTCATCCGTGACGCCGTCACCTACACCGAGCACGCAAAAAGGAAGACCGTCACCGCCATGGATGTGGTGTATGCCCTGAAACGGCAGGGCCGCACCCTTTATGGTTTTGGTGGTTAATCAACCTGATGGACGGGCGCACACCACCACCACCACCACGACAAACAAATATACGGACCTAATTTTAGGTCCACATTTAAATCGCTAAAGAGTTGGTTAGACACTGAGTAAATCGTTGAAAAAATATCCAATAACATGATCCTCTCTAATTCTGGACTTGTGGTATGAGTATAGGTTGTGTGTGAACGTGTTGGAACCACTTCCTAATAATTGTCAGTCAGTCAGTCAGTCAACATTCACCTAACCTCCAGGTACCTCACCTAACTTCCTGTAGCATCACCGAACCTCACGAAATGTAACCCAATGTAGTTTATAATCTATCCTAACATGACATAACATAACCACGCACTATATTACTTCGGTAAGAGTAATGAGTTTTAATACGCAAAGTTGCAGTTATCATTCATTCATACATACATACATACATACATAACATGCTAGTGGCAGGGGGGATTGAAGTGAATTTTAGGAGGATAGAATAGGTGCAGTGGCTAAACAGCGCTTGCGTGAGGGACTTTAAGCAGCAACTCGCCTGGATGCGGCAGGACAGAGTCAGGTCAAGCGTCCGGTGCATGTTGGGTTCCGCCATGGTTTCTCAGTGTTTGGTCGGCTTGATTGTGTGTGTTGTTTTCTTGTTTGGAGGAAATGTCTTGGTATTCTTCTTCTTAGCTTGAAGTTGATTTTCTTCTAACTCTTCTCCTCTTGTTGTTCGTCTTCCTCGTGTCTGCTATCATTCTGTAAAGACTATATATATGTAGGTAGGTATGAGTGAGTAACAGTTGCCGGTTACAGTGATACTTCATATTCGCTGGTGTTGTACTGTATGGCTTCGGTATTTCTTAATATACAAACGGCACCGTTAGGGGATTGAGGTATTTAAAAACCAGCCTACATTACTTATATATAGAAATAAATAATGTGCCTTGGAAAATAATGACGACTACTCTCTCCTACCTTCCCCAAACAAGGGCTTTTCGAAAGTATACATTGGACCCAAATGACTTAGTACATACATTGTTGGTTTAAGGTGAAGGAGCACACAGTGAACATACAGATTAATGTTTGCACGCGTAGATCATGTAAGGTGAGGTGTTGAACACCAGACACGTAGTGTAGTAACTCCCTCACAGATGGCGTTATGAGGGGCCTGATGATGTAGCAGTTACCTCACAGATGGTGTTATGAGGAACTTCACATGATGATGCTCTAGCAAAACATTCACTACGTGGTGTCGTAGCATCTTGGGGACACCACGTGGTCGACATGACTCACTCATTCAAGTGGGTGTGGTGTGGTCCCAGGCCTCTCTATCGTGGAGTCTCAGGGGAAGTATAACTGGGTACCTGGGACCTCACTGTGTGAAGGTGGTTAGCTAGCTTGGGTACGACTCAACTGCCGAGTTGTTTTTCACTGAATTAAG
>NW_024736765.1:0-9489 GCF_018991925.1 Homarus americanus
CACCTCCCTCCTCCACGTGTTGGCCACCACTCACCTCCCTCCTCCACGTCTTGGTCATCACTCACCTCCCTCCTCCACATCTTGGCCACACGCACTTCCCTCCTCCATGTCTTGGCCACCATTCACCTCCCTCCACCATGATTTGGCCACCATTCACTCCTCTCCTCCACGTCTTGGCCACCACATATCCCCCTCCAACACGTCTTGGCCACCACTCACCCCCCACTCACTTATGAACTTTGTCATTAACTCAAGCTCACTCCAGGAGTCTTAGCTGTAAGTCTCACAGCGTATAATCTTACATACAGAGGATAAGCCTTCAGCGTTACATAAGGAAGGTAGCTGTAGGCTTTCTTATTGACCGTTAAACATTTATTTCCTGGTAAAACCCTTTTTTTTTCATCTGTTTGACACATATGTTAATTTTGTTAAAACCAAGGATTATGAATGAAATATACAAGTAATCCTTCTTGGAAATTGATTCGAAAAACATTATCAAATACATAAATCATATTTCATTACGTGTGCTCGCTCAAAATGCTGGATATAATGTTCGAAATAAACAAATAAGAATGAATTGTTTTCTACATTTTCGCTAATTACCTGAATAGATAAATTATTAAAGTAAATATATCTGTCCAGGTATGTAAGAGGGACATCTGTGCGGCACAGTGCACACACAGCAGGTGTAAGAGTGTTATGTTCATACACAATAACTCAAGCGGGAAGCAGTTTACTAACAACTGCATTACCTAAATTGAGTGAGAAGCGGGGATTTGTGTTTGCGCCTTAACTAAAATGATCTTTATTCCTGGACTTTTTGCTACGAAAACTAAGACCTTCCTTAATAAATATATCGATCCTACAGGGGAAGTATTGTTATTTAGAGTTTGTTTTGTGGAACGTTATGAAGCCCCTCTTAGTTGTGGCGACAACACAGGCCTCAGTTATCACCTTATCACCGCATTACAGTAATTGACTCCCGCATTTAAAAGATTACGTAGTTTAGTTATATCCAATATGTTTGTCAAATTAAGTGCTGGTGGTTAACATGGCAAAACGTGTGATGAGCTGTGTACTTGTCACCACCAAATTTATAGGTCTGTAGCAATGCATACTTCGTTTCGGTTACGTATTGGGTATCAGAGGTGTACCTGGTAGTGTCTTAGAGTGTGCCTAGAGTGTAGTGGTGTACCTGGGTGTCGAGTGTACACCAGTGTCAGGCCTGGGGAGTGTCAGGTGTACTGGAGCATCCCAGAAGTGCCAGGGTGTCAGGGTGTTACCTGGAGGTGTCAGCCACCTAGGAGTGTGAGGTGTGCCTAGCAGTGTCGGGGTGCATACCTATCTGCGCAGTGTCAGTGTGTACCTGGCATTGTCAGATAACACCCTGTAGTGTCAGAAGTGGGTGTGTCTGAGTGTACCTGGGGGAGTGTCAGGTGTACCTGGGGTGTCTGGGGTGTATCTGAACAGTGTCAGAGCTGTACTGGGGTGTCAGGTGAGAACTGTCAGAGGTACCTGGGGGTGTCAGAGGTGTACCTGAGAGTGTCGGAAGTGTACCTAGGAGTGTCGGAGGTGTACCTGGGAGTGTCTGAAGTGTACCTGACAGTGTCAGAGGTGTACCTGGGAGTGTCAGAGGTTTACCTGGGAGTGTCTGAGGTGTACCTGGGAGTGTCAAAGGTGTACCTGGGATTGTCAGTGGAGTACCTAGGAGTGTCAGTGGTGTACCTGGAAGTGTCGGAGGTGTACCTGGGAGTGTCAGAGGTGTACTTGGGAGTGCCAGAGGTGTACCTGGGAGTGTCAGAGGTGTACCTGGGAGTGTCTGAGGTGTACCTGAGAGTGTCGGAGGTGTACCTGGGAGTGTCAGAGGTGTACCTGGGAATGTCGGAGGTGTGCCTGGGAGTGTAAGAGGTGTATCTGGGAGTGTCGGACGTGTACCTGGGAGTGTCAGAGGTGTACCAGGGAGTGTCGGAGGAGTACCTGGGAGTGTCAGCGGTGTACCTGGGAGTGTCAGAGGTGTACCTCAGAGCGTCAGAGGTGTACCTGGGAGTGTCAGAGGAGTACCTGGGAGCGTCAGAGGAGTAACTATGAGTGTCAGAGGTGTACCTGGTAGTGTCATTGGTGTTCCTGGGAGTGTCAGAGGTGTACCTGGAAGCGTCAGAGGAGTACCTGGAAGTGTCAGAGGTGTACCTGGGAGTGTCTGAGGTGTATCTGGGAGTGTCTGATGTGTACCTGGGAGTGTCTGAGGTGTACATGGAGTGTCAGATGTGTACCAGAAAGCCACGGTGTACCTGGAGGTTGCATACCTGGTGTATCGGGAGTGTGCACCTGGGAGGCCAGAGGTGCCTGGGAGCGGCTGAGGTGTACCTGGGAGTGTCTGAGGTGTACCTGGAGTGTCTGAGGTACCTGGGAGTGTAAGTGTTGTACCTGGAGGTCAGAGGTACCTGGGAGGTCTGAGGTGTACCTGGGAGTGTCTCAGGTACCTGGTCGCAACAGAGTTGTACCCGGAAGTGTCAGAGGTGCACTGGAGTGCTAGAGGTTACCGGGAGGTTGGGTGTGGTGTACTCAGGAGGCCAGGTGTACCAGGGAGTGCCTGAGGAGTACCTGGGAGTGTCAGAGGTGTACCTGGTGTATGTATATTATGTATGCTGGATTATGTATTATGTATGTATATTATGTATGTGCTCCATTTATATTTATTCAGCCTAGCTAGCAGCGTGTGGCAATGTTGTTACCATATCCCACATGCTTAATTAATGTGCCTGGCGACGTATTGAAGCTGCTAATGTATCACTTGCCATACGTCGTCTATGGTAGTTGACCAAGAGCTTAGCTAGGGAGCAGTGCTACCCACCTCTGTGTACATACTCTTATCCAGTAAACCGAACCTACAAAACTATACAGGTGTTTGTGTTCTCTCCTGTATATAGAACTTATTACCCAGAACATCTAACATGGCGCAGTGCGTAGTTTTACCGGATTATTACGAGTGATTAGTGCAAGTTTGTGGAAAGCCGGCTGATGGATCCCCGCCTTGGGTCAACCCCGCGTCATCCCTCGAAGAATTTCGCAACTTTGAGCAGTGTCAGTGACAGTGATTTTCTGTGAAGTGTTTAGTGCATTGTGTGTTTCGTGCCATTCATGTGTGACCTTGTTCGAACGGATTTCCAAGGTATACGGCATGTTCTGGGCATTTGTGGGGTGTAGAGCTCAGCGCACCCTCTGACCGTTTACAGAGAGCGACTGAGCTACTCCTATCTCCACCCCCCTCCCTCACAGCGCCGCCTCCACCCCCCCTCACAGCTGGGGCGAGACGCTCTGCCTGCCTGGGACACACACACATACATGTACTAACACTTGCTGACCGCGCGGCTTCTTATATATATATTTTATATATATAACCTACTTATCTGTGTATTTAATTAAATTTTTTTGTCTGAAATCTTGTTGATACGACGGGCTGACCGGTCAACACTGATTTAAGACACAGTACACAGATAAAGTAGTTATGTCTCATGCCTTACGTAGCCGTGGACCCAGCGCCTGGATGAGTCAAGCGGATGATAGTCCCCCAGAGATGGATGACCAGGCCGGCCCAGCTCCCACAACATCGCGCAGCCCTTCACCTCAACATTCAGCGTTATCTCCAGAGATAATTGCCTTAATGAAGTTTATGAGAGATGAGAGACGCGAGGATGAAGCTCACAGACGTTTGGCGGATGAGCACAGAAGGCAAGCAGAGGCAGAACGAGACCACCAACGGAGAATGGAAGACAGTGCACGATTTGAAGCCTTGATATCTCGCCTCACTGTTAACCAAGCCCCTGGCTCTAACACTGCCTCGGTACTGAATGGTTCAGATACCTCATCCATGCTTCCTTCACGCCCCCCAGCCCCACCTAAAGCAGCAGCTCAAACGCCGCCCATCTTGGAGCCTGATGTAAATTTCCAGACTTTTCGCGAATGGCGGCGGCGGTGGACTGATTATGCTACAATGGTGGATCTCCAGAGTTTGTCACAGCCTAAACAACTCATCCAGCTGCGTATGTGCCTGTCCTTGGAAGTTCAGCGTGTCTTAGAACATACGTTGCAGGTACCCCCAACCTCTTCGCTGTCCGTAGAGGAGGTACTGGACGTTCTACAACGGCACATCAAAGGACAGCAGAATGAAGCTCTGCGCAGGAGGGAATTGCTTAGCTGCAGACAGATGGAGGGTGAGTCTTTTGACGCTTTTTATGTACGTCTTAAGAGAGCCTCGGAAGAGGTAGATATATGTTTAGGCCACCACCAGCAGTGCGAGGAGACCCAGTTGAAGCAGGTGATCCTGATGGGCGTTAAGGACGAGGAACTTGTCCAACGCCTCACCTCCCTCGACTCTTCCTCCTCTCTTCAGGATGTGTTGACGATATGTCGCTCCTATGAGGCTGCCAGGTGTGCCACCTCTGCCATCCGAGCTCCCCCTACAGCTGTACGCGCTGTGTCCCGGTACAAGGACAAGAAGTCTGTTCCTACGCCTTCGCCCACCACGTCCACGCCCGGTTCATTTTGCAACAACTGTGGTAAGCAGCACGGAACACAGGTGTGTCCAGCTGCTCAGTCTACCTGCAACAGTTGTGACCGTAAGGGCCACTGGTCGCTCACAGTGCGGTGCCCAGCCAAGTACGTCCAGTGCAATGTGTGCGGTCGTCTGGGCCACTATGACAAGTGTTGCCCTACCCACGAACCCAAGGGACAGCGTCGGCGGAAGCTTCGGCGCCCTTCTACCAGTGAGGGCCGCCCACAGTCGCCAAATCAGAGGCACGACGACCCTGGACAAAGCCCGACCCATTTTAGGAGGGTGTACTCCTCGCATCCCAGGACCAAAGTCCCCCAGTACATCAGCGTCATCGTGACCTACGGCGGTGTGTCATCCCGTCTTCAGATGTTGCCCGACACCGGCGCCGATGCTACAGTCATCGGTCCCCAGCATTTGCGATGCTTGGGGCTCTCTCCAAGCGATCTAGGACCGCCTCCCGAGGACCTCTGCGTCACGGCAGATGGTTCACAGATGGCCCCAGCCCTGGGTTCACTCTATGCACATGTCACCTTTGGCAACAGGTCGTGTCAGGCCTGGATTGACGTGCATAATGGTGTCCTGACTCCCTTGCTGTCCTACAGACATTGTCAAGAGTTGGCCATCATCTCCCAGGACTTCCCCAAACCTATTCTTGAGGTAAGACACGCCAACAGGGTGCACGAAGGGAGCAGCAACTACCCTGCTGCCGCCCTACCCCTACCTCTGGCCAGTGACACCTCTCCTTCGGTAGTTGTCCCTGCTGCATCACGTCCCCACGCCTTGGCTCGCCTTCACGACAGTCACCGTGGAGCTGAGGCCACCAAACGACGTGCACGACAGACTGTGTTCCGGCCTGGCATCGACCCCGACATCTCCAATGCTGTCCAGGTGTGTAAGCCCCGCCACGTATTACAACCCAGCCAGCAGCAGGTACCCTTCATGAGTGACGACAACCCCACCCGCCCCTTTGAGTCTGTGTCGGCCGACTTTTTCTGTGTGTCAGGAAAGTCCTTCCTGGTTATCGTCGACCGCCTCTCTGGTTGGCCGGTTGTCATCAAGGGCGGTAATGACACGACGTCTGCCGCCACCATCAGCAAGTTCCGCCACTACTTCCGTGACGGGGGCGTTCCTGTACGCCTGCGAACCGACGGAGGGCCTCAGTTCACAAGCCGGGACTTTGCCGTGTTCCTCGACCGATGGGGAGTCCGGCATGTGTTGTCATCGCCCCATTACCCGCAGTCCAACGGCCACGCTGAGGCTGCTGTCAAATCCTTGAAGCACCTCATCCTTAAGGTGGCCCCTTCTGGGAATATTGACTGCGAGGCCTTCGACCGGGGTCTTCTTGAACTCCGCAACACACCCAACTACACCGGACGCTCCCCCGCCCAGGTTTTGTATGGGCGCCCCCTTCGTTCTTGTGTCCCTGCTCACCCTCAATCCTTCTCCAAGGAGTGGCAGGCCAAGACAGAGGATTGTGATCGCCGAGCCGCCGAACGTGTTCAGGACGTCGTCGCCCGCTACAACGACCACGCCCGTTCCCTCCCCAGGTTGAGTGTCGGCACCCAAGTCCGTGTTCAGGACCCGACCTCCCTACGTTGGGACAAAGTAGGCGTAGTCATGGGTCTCGGCAGGTCACGGGACTACCAGGTGCGGTTACCCAGTGGTCGTGTGTGGTGGAGGAACTGCCGTTTTCTCCGCCCCGTAACAATGCCTTCTGCTGGCCCCGCCACCAGTGTTGAGTCCCATACCCTTCCCAGTGATGAAGTCCCCCGACGCTCAGAACGGATCCAGAAGAAAAGGTCCGCTCAAGACTTTGCTATGAGCGTATAGGGGGGAGGGAGGTGTATGTATATTATGTATGCTGGATTATATATTTTGTATGTATATTATGTATGTGCTCCATTTATGTATTATTTATTCAGCCTAGCTAGCAGTGTGTGGCAATGTATTTAAGATATCCCACATGCTTAATTAATGTGCCTGGCGACGCATGGAAGCTGCTAATGTATCACTTGCCATACGTCGTCTATAGAAGGACCAGGACCTTATTAGGGAGCAGTGCTACTCCACCTCTGTGTACATACTCTTATCCAGTAAACCGAACCTACAAAACTATACAGGTGTTTGTGTTCTCTCCTGTATATAGAACTTATTACCCAGAACATCTAACCACCTGGGAGTGTCAGAGGAGTTCCTGGGAGCATCAGAGGAGTACCTGAGAGTGTAAGAGGTGTACCTGGGAGTGTCAAAGGTGTCCATTGGAGTGTCTGAGGTGTACCTGGGAGTGTATGAGGTATACCTGGGAGTGTCAGATGTGTACCTGGGAGTGTCAGAGGTGTAACTGGGAGATGTCAGTGGTGGACCTGGGAGTGTCGGAGGTGTACCTGGGAACGTCAGAGGTGTACCTGGGAGTGTCAAAGGTGTACCTGGGAGATGTAAGTGGTGTACCTGGGAGTGTCATTCATGTACATGGGAGTGTCAGAGGTGTACGTGAGAGTGTTAGGGGTGTAACTGGGAGTGTCGAAGGTGTAACTGGGAGTGTCAGAAGGTACCTGTGAGTGTCAGAGGTACCTGGAAGTGTCAGCTGGAAGGCCGAGGCACCTGGGAGTGAAAGCGTGTATTTGGGAGTGTCAGTGGTGTGCCCAGACAAGCCAGAGGTGTACCTGGGAGCAGTCGGAGGTGTACCAGGGAGTGTCAGGGGTGTAACTGGGAGTGTTCAGAGTGTATGTGGGAGTGTCAGAGGTGTACTTGGGAGTGTCTGAGGTGTAACTGGGAGTGTCAGAGGTGTACCTGGGAGTGTCAGAGGTGTACCTGGGAGTGTCAGAGGAGTTCCTGGGAGCATCAGAGGAGTACCTGGGAGTGTCAGAGGTGTACCTGTGAGTGTCAGGGGTGTACCTGGGAGTGTCAGAGGTGTCCCTGGGAGTGTCTGAGGTGAACCTGGGAGTGTATGAGGTGTACCTGGGAGTGTCAGATGTGTACCAGGGAGTGTCAGAGGTGTACCTGGGAGTGTCAGAGGTGTACCTGGGAGTGTCTGAGGTGTACCTGGGGGTGTCAGTTTTGTACCTGAAAGTGTCAGAGGAGTACCTGGGTGTGTCAGAGGTGTACCTGGGAGTGTCAGAGGAGTTCCTGGGAGCATCAGAGGAGTACCTGGCAGTGTCAGAGGTGTACCTGGAAGTGTTAGGGGTGTACCTGGAGGTGTCAGAGGTGTCCCTGGGAGTGTCAGAGGTGTACCTGGGAGTGTCTGAGGTGTACCTGGGAGATGGGTGGTGTACCTGGGAGGCCAGAGGTGTACCTGGAAGAAGTCAGGGGTTGAAGTGTCAGAGGTGTACCTGGGAGGACAGCGGTGTACATAGGGAGTGTCAGAGGTGTACCTGGGAGTGTCAGGAGGTGTAACTGGGAGATGTCAGTGGTGTACCTGGGAGTGTCGGAGGTGTACCTGGGAATGTCAGAGGTGTACCTGGGAGTGTCAGAGGTGTACCTGGGAGATGTAAGTGGTGTACCTGGGAGTGTCATTCATGTACATGGGAGTGTCAGAGGTGTACCTGGGAGTGTTAGGGGTGTAACTGGGAGTGTCGAAGGTGTAACTGGGAGTGTCAGAAGTGTACCTGGGAGTGTCAGAGGTGTACCTGGAAGTGTCAGGGCTGGAAGTGTCAGAGGTGTACCTGGGAGTGACAGCGGTGTATTTGGGAGTGTCAGTGGTGTACCTGGGAGTGTCAGGAGGTACCTGGAGTGTCAGAAGTGTACTCTGGGAGGTCACAGGTGTACCTGGGAGGCCATGTTGTACCCAGTGGGAGTTTCAGGGTGTACCTGGGAGTGTCAGGGGTGTACCTGGGAGTGTCAGGGGTGTAACTGGGAGTGTCGGAGGTGTAACTTGGAGTGTCGGAGGTGTAACTGGGAGTGTCTGAGGTGTACCTGGGAGTGTCAGAGGTGTACCTGTGAGTTTCAGAGGTGTACCTTGGCAGTGTCAGAGGTATACCTGGGAGTGTTTGAGGTGTACTTGGGAGTGTCGGAGGTGTACCTGGTGTAATGAGACAGAATAAACAGAGAGGAAGAATATAAATAAGTATATAGGAGTAGAAATGTAAAGATAGGAAACTTGGTAGCGTGGCCTGGATGTTATTTGCACAGCGTCACTACGCTTATCTTATCTCGTATGTCAATACACATATATCACTTCTTAAAGGGACAACTTGTTAAACACCTCTTCGATACAACTATTTATTAATTCACTCAATGACATGGACACATTAATATCACTATTATATCGGGGTACTAACACATCATGCTTTACGTTACTTGACACTGACTCTCGGACACACCTGAATGAATACACTTCCCACAGTAGGTAACTCACCCCAGGACGTTCTGACAAGACTCACGTGTACCCTGACGTAGGCCCAGTGAGTGCTGGCTGGGCTGCCTTCATCACAGGGAGAGTCTGCTTAGCTGACGATGCCGTGGTCTAGTCGGGAGGTCTCCCTCCCGACCTGGGGAGGGGACGTGCGTGACTCTGCTTAGTGAACCGAGTGACGACCCGAACGGGAGAGAGATGACAGCAACCAGAATGAGAATCGTAATGGAATCCCGAATGGAATCTCGAATCTCGAATGCCGAATATGGAAAGTTGAATGCCCGTGGACGGGACTGTAGGGCCTTTATATGGGGTCGGCCCAGCCGGCTTCTGACCTCTAACAATTAACACTAAACTGGTTTGATCTGGATAATTGTGTGCAGGTGTGGTCCTGGCCAGGTGTCTTGGCTAGGTGTGGTTGTAGGTCACCGGCTCACGTCATTAGCGGGCGAAGTCAAGTCCCTAGGGTCGACCTGAGGTGTGTCAGCCTGGAATGTGGTGGTACCACGAGGTCTGTGGTGTACTCGCTGTTATATGTGACATAATTCTGGGCTGTAAGCTTTGGTCTGACAATCAATCATTACAC
>NW_024736766.1:0-12451 GCF_018991925.1 Homarus americanus
GGAGTGTCAGAGGTGTACCTGGGAGTGTCAGAGGTGTACCTGGGAGTGTCGGAGGTGTACCTGGGAGTGTGAGAAGTGTACCTGGGAGTGTCAGCGGTGTACCTGGGACTGTCAGAGGTGTACCAGGGAATGTCAGTTGGAGTACCTGGGAGTGTCAAAGGTGTACCTGGGAGAGTCAGAGATTTACCTGGGAGTGTCAGAGGTGTACCTGGGAGTGTCAAAGGTGTACCTGGGAGTGTCAGAGGTGTACCTGGGAGTGTCAGAGGTGTTCCTGGGAGTGTCAGAGGTGTACCTGGGAGTGTCGAAGAGGTGTGCCTGGGGAGTATCAAGGTGTACCTGGGGTGTCAGAGAGTGTGCCTGGGAGTGTCAGAGGTGTACCTGGGGAGTGTCAAGGTGTGCCTGGAAGTGGCAGAGGTGTGCACAAGGTGTCAGATGTGTACCTGGGAGTGTCAGAGGTGTACCTGGGGTGTCGGAGGTGTACCTGAGAGTGTCAGGGGTGTGCTTGGGGGTATCAGAGGTGTACTTGGGAGTGTCAGCAGGTGTACCTGGGAGTGTCTGAGGTGTACACCAAGTGTCAGAGGTGTGCCTAAGTGTCAAGAGGTGTACCTGGGGAGTGTCTGAGGTCTACCTGGCAGTGTCTGGTGTGCCTGGCAGTGTCTGGTGTAACTGGCAGTGTCAGAGGTGTACCTGGGAGTGTTAGAGGTGTACCTGGGAGTGTCAGATGTGTACCTGGGAATGTCAGAGGTGTACCTGGGAGTATCAGAGGTGTACCTGGGAGTGTCAGGGGTGCAACTGGGAGTGTCGGAGGTGTAACTGGGAATGTCAGAGGTGTACCATGGAGTGTCAGTGGAATACCTGGGAGTCTCAAAGGTGTACCTGGGAGTATCGGAGGTGTACCTGGGAATATCGGAGGTGTACCTGGGAATATCGGAGGTGTACCTATGAGTGTCAGAGGTGTACCTGGGAGTGTCGGAGGTGTACCTGGGAGTGTCACAGGAGTACCTGGGATTGTCAGAGGTGTACCTGGCAGTGTCAGAGGTTTACCTTGTGTCACGTGCCTGTAGCGCTCGGGAACTCGCATAGCTTGAGGCATCTGTTCACGCTTCCATTTCACACAAGCTACTAATAATTTGTTAATTGTACTTATTATATTATTATTGTTCTTAGTTACTTAGGTTAATTGTATATTTATGTATGTAATTTATATGCATCATTGTCTTACTCTGTTAAGTCAACTCAAGAGTAATATTAATTAATCATATAAAATATCCAGCAAATGTCTAGATCACGTGATATGAGACGCTCCTCCACGGTGTACCCACGCCACGCCAGTAGCGAAAATCCGTGGCATAGGTTAGACGTGTCTATTCGTTCTCTAGCCTTGACCCTTGACTAGTGCTTTATCCAGCCTTCTGCAATGCCCTAGGGGTATCAGGTATTAGTGACACGTTTAGTTAGGCCTAGGAAGGGATCCTAGTGGTAAGGTATCTCCTGTTTGGTAGGGATAATCATTTTGTAGTGATTGTTGTATATATATATTTCGTATGTCTTGTGTAATATAGTAATGTTAAGGAATATTTGTTTGGTCTAACTCCTTACAGTATATTTTCGCCCTTCCGGCATCACTCTTATTTTATTATACACTTACTTATTCCCTTAAATTCATGTTTGCTAGTCACTACTCCCTTTAAAACGTAAATAGAATTAATTAATTATCTTCCCTTTTGTGATTCACTTATTTCAACTGTTCTTACTTTTTCAAGTACATTTAGTTGAGTAGGTTTTTTGGTGAGGATAATTATTGCCGTGTTCCCTATTTGTTCCTTTATTTGTTAATAACTTGGGGTAGGATTCACTCCCCAAGTATAAAGGATATTGGGATCGCGACACTTGGAGTGTCAGAGGTGTGCCTGGGAGTGTCAGAGGTGTACCTGGGAGTGTCGGAGGTGTACCTGGGATTGTCAGAGGTGTACCAGGGAATGTCAGTGGAGTACCTGGGAGTGTCAAAGGTGTACCTGGGAGTGTCAGAGGTGTACCCGGGAATATCGGAGGTGTACCTGGGAATATCGGAGGTGTACCAGGGAGTGCCAGAGGTGTACCTGGGAGTGTCAGAGGTGTATCTGCAAGTGTCGGACGTGTACCTGGGAGTGTCAGAGCTGTACCAGGGAATTTCAGTGGAGTACCTGGGAGTGTCAGAGGTGTACCTGGGAATGTCAGAGGTGTACCCGGGAATATCGGAGGTGTACCTGGGAATATCGGAGGTGTACCAGGGAGTGTCAGAGGTGTACCTTTGAGTGTCAGAGGTGTATCTGGAAGTGTCGGACGTGTACCTGGGAGTGTCAGAGCTGTACCAGGGAATTTCAGTGGAGTACCTGGGAGTATCAGAGGTGTACCTGGGAATGTCAGAGGTGTACCTGGGAGTGTCAGAGGTGTACGTGGGAGTGTGAGAGGTGTACCAGGGAGTGTCAGAGGGGTACCTGGGAGTGTCAGAGGTGTACCTGGGAGTGTCTGGGGTGTACCTGAGAGTATCTGGGGTGTACCTGGGAGTGTCTGAGGTGTCCCTGGGAGTGTCAGAGGTGTACCTGGGAGTGTCAGAGGTGTCTGGAAGTGTCGGACGTGTGCCTGGGGAGTGCAGGCTCTACCACAGGGAATGTCATTGGGTACCTGAAGTGTCAGAGGGTGGCACAAGATTAACCAGAGGTGTACCTGGGAGTGTCAGAGTATGCCAGGGAGTGTCAGAAGTGTGCCTGGGAGTGTCAGAGGTGTGCCTGGGGAGTGTCGGAGGTGTACCTGGGAGTGTCTGGGGTGTAACTGGCAGTGTCAGCGTTGTACGTGGGAGTGTCAGCGGTGCACCTGGGAGAGTTAGTGGTGTATCAGGGAGTGACAGAGGAGTACCTAGGAGTGTCAGAGGTGTACCTGGGAGTGTCAGAGGTGTACCTGGTTGTATCAGAGGTGTACCTGGGAGTGTCGGACGTGTACATAGGAGTGTCAGAGGTGTACCATGAAATGTTAGTGGATTACCTGGGAGAGACAGAGGTGTACCTGGGAGTATCATAGGTGTACCTGGGAGTGTCAGAGGTGTACCTGGGAGTGTCAGGGGTGTACCTGGGAGTGTCAGAGGTGTACCTGGGAGTGTCTGAGGTCTACCTGGCAGTGTCTGAGGTCTACCTGGCAGTGTCTGAGGTGTAACTGGCAGTGTCAGCGGTGTACGTGGGAGTGTCAGCGGTGCACCTGGGAGTGTTAGAGGTGTATCAGGGAGTGACAGAGGAGTACCTAGGAGTGTCAGAGATGTACCTGGGAGTGTCAGAGGTGTATCTGAAAGTGTCGGACGTGTACCTGGGAGTGTCGGACGTGTGCCTAGGGGTGTCAGAGGGTGTGCCAGGAAATGTGTCAGTGGGTACACGTGGGAGTGGAGGTGTAACTGGGAGTATCAGAGGTGCATGCCTGGGAGTGTCAGAGGTGTGCCACAGGAATGTCAGGGGTGTAAGTGGGAGTGTCGGAGGTGTAAACTAGGAATGTCAGGGGTGTACTTAGGGAGTGTCAGTGGGTGCCTGGGGAGTCTCAAAAGTGTACCTGGGAATATCGGAGGTGTACCTGGGAATATCGAAGGTGTACCTGGGAGTGTCAGAGGTGTACCTGGGAGTGTCGGAGGTGTACCTGGGAGTGTCACAAAAGTACCTGGGATTGTCAGGGGTGTACCTGGCAGTGTCACAGGTGTACCTTGGAGTGTCTGAGGTGTACCTGGGAGTGTCAGAGGTGTACATGGGAGTGTCGGAGGTGTACCTGGGAGTGTGAGAATTGGACCTGGGAGAGTTGGAGGTGTACCTGGGAGTGTCGGAGGTGTACCTGGCAGTGTCAGCAGTGTACCTGGGAGTGTCATAGATGTACCTGGGAGTGTCAGAGGTGTATCTGGGAGTGTTGGACGTGTACCTGCAGGAGTGTCAGAGAGGTGTACCAGGGAATGTCAGTGGAGTACTTGGGAGTGTCCAGGGTGTACCTGGAGTGTCAGAGGTGTACCTTGGAGTGTCAGGGGTGCCTGGGAGTGTCAGGGGTGTGCCGGGGAGTGTCGGAGGTGTGCCTGGGAATGTGAGGGTGTACCTGGGGTGTCGGAGGTGTGCCTGGGAGTGTCAGGTGTACCTGGCAGTGTTGGTGTGGTGTGCCTGGGGTGTCAGAGGGTGTGTACCAGGGAAGGTCAGTGAGTACCTGGGAGTGTCAAAGGTGTACCTGGATGTTGTCAGAGTGTACCTGGGAGTGTCAGGGTGTGCCTGGGAGTGTCAAAAGGTGTGCCTGGGAGTGTCAAGGTGTACCTGGGAGTGTCAGGGGTGTGCCTGGGAGTGTCAGAGGTGCACCTGGGGAGTGTCAGAGGTGTGCCTGGGAGTGTCAGGTGTGCCTGGGAGTGTGAGAGAAGTACTGGGGAGTGTCAGAGGTGTGCCTGTGAGTGTCGGAGGTGTGCCTGGGGAGTGTCAGAGGTGTACTTGGGAGTGTCAGAGGTGTCCCTGGGAGTGTCAGCGGTGTACCTGGGAGTGTCTGAGGTGTACCTGGGAGTGTCAGAGGTGTGCCTAGGAGTGTCAGAGGTGCACTTGGAAGTGTCAGAGGTGCACCTTGGAGTGTCTCAGGTGTACCTGGGAGTGTCTGAGGTCTACCTGGCAGTGTCTGATGTGTACCTGGCAGTGTCTGAGGTGTAACTCCCAGTGTCAGCGGTGTACGTGGGAGTGTCAGCGGTGCACCTGGGAGTGTTAGAGGTGTATCAGGGAGTGACAGAGGAGTACCTAGGAGTGTCAGAGGTGTACCAGGGAATGTCAGAGGTGTCCCTGGGAGTGTCAGAGGTGTACCTGGGAGTGTCAGAGGTGTACCTGGGAGTGTCAGAGGTGTACCTGGGAGTGTCAGCGATGTACCTGGGAGTGTCAGAGCTGTATCTGGGAGTGTCGGACGTGTACCTAGGAGTGTCAGAGGTGTACCAGGGAATGTCAGTGGAGTACCTGGGAGTGTCAGAGGTGTACCTGGGAGTGTCAGAGGTGTACATGGAAGTGTCAAAGGTGTACCTGGGATTGTCAGAGGTGTTCCTGGGAGTGTCAGAGGTGTACCTGGGAGTGTCAGAGGTATACCTGGGAGTGACAGCGGTGTACCTGGGAGTGTCGGAGGTGTACCTGGGAGTGTGAGAGGTGTACCTGGGAGTGTTTTATGTGTACCCAGAGTGTCGGAGGTGTACCTGGGAGTTTCAGAGGTGTACTTGGGAGTGTCAGAGGTGTACCTGGGAGTGTCTGAGGGGTACCTGGGAGTGTCAGAGGTGTTCCTAGGAGTGTCAGAGGTGCACTTGGGAGTGTCAGAGGTGCACCTTGGAGTGTCTGAGGTGTACCTGGGAGTGTCTGAGGTGTACCTGGCAGTGTCTGAGGTGTACCTGGCAGTGTCTGAGGTGTAACTGGCAGTGTCAGCGGTGTACCTGGGAGTGTCAGCGGT
This sequence comes from Homarus americanus, assembly GCF_018991925.1. Lineage (NCBI taxonomy): Eukaryota > Metazoa > Arthropoda > Malacostraca > Decapoda > Nephropidae > Homarus > Homarus americanus. The sequence goes on from NW_024736766.1 coordinate 5,458, forward strand.
GCACCTGGTTTGTTAGAGGTGTATCAGGGAGTGTCAGAGATGTACCTGGGAGTGTCAGAGGTGTACCTGGGAGTGTCAGAGATGTACCTGGGAGTGTCAGAGGTGTATCTGGGAGGGTTGGACGTGTACCTGGGAGTGTTAAAAGTGTACCAGGGAATGTCAGTGGAGTACCTGGGATTGTCAGAGGTGTACCTGGCAGTGTCAGAGGTGTACCTGGGAGTCTCAAAGGTGTACCTGGGAGTATCGGAGGTACCTGGGAACACATCGAAGGTGTACCTGGGAACATCGGGAGGTGCACGCGAGTGTCAGAGGTGTACCTGGGAGTGTCGGAGGTGTACCTGGGAGTGTCACAGAAGTACCTGGGATTGTCAGAGGTGTATCTGGGAGTGTCAGAGGTTTACCTGGGAGTGTCGGAGGTGTACCTGGGATTGTGAGAACTGTACCTGGGAGAGTCGGAGGTGTACCTGGCAGTGTCAGCGGTGTACCTGGGAGTGTCAGAGGTGTACACGGGAATATCGGAGGTGTACCTGGGACTGTCAGAGGTGTACGTGGGAGTGTCAGACGTGTACCAGGGAGTGTCAGAGGTACCTGGAGTGTCAGAGGTGTACCTGGGAGTGTCTGGGTGCACCTGAGAGCATCTGGGTGTACCTGGGAGGCCTGAGGTGTCCCTGGGAGGCCAGAGGTGTACCTGGGAATGTCAGAGGTGTATCTGAAGTGTCGGACGTGTACCTGGGAACGTCAGAGCCTCTACCACGGAATGTCATTGAGTACCTGGGAGTGTCAGAGGTGTACCTGGGAGTGTCAGAGGTGTACCTGGGAGTGTCAGAGGTGTACTAGGGAGTGTCAGAGGTGTACCTGGGAGTGTCGGAGGTGTATCTGGGAGTGTCTGGGGTGTAACTGGCAGTGTCAGCGGTGTACGTGGGAGTGTCAGCGGTGCACCTGGAAGTGTTAGAGGTGTATCAGGGAGTGACAGAGGAGTACCTAGGAGTGTCAGAGGTGTAACTGGGAGTGTCAGAGGTGTACCTGGGAGTATCAGAGGTGTACCTGGGAGTGTCGGACGTATACCTAGGAGTGTCAGAGGTGTACCAGGAAATGTCAATGGAGTACCTGGGAGTGACAGAGCTGTACCTGGGAGTATCAGAGGTGTACCTGGGAGTGTCAGAGGTGTACCTGGGAGCGTCAGGGGTGTAACTGGGAGTGTCAGAGGTGTACCTGGGAGTGTCTGAGGTCTACCTGGCAGTGTCTGAGGTGTACTTGGCAGTGTCTGAGGTGTAACTGGCAGTTTCAGCGGTGTACCTGGGAGTGTCAGCGGTGCACCTGGTTTGTTAGAGGTGTATCAGGGAGTGTCAGAAGTGTACCAGGGAATGTCAGTGGAGTACCTGGGATTGTCAGAGGTGTACCTGGCAGTGTCAGAGGTGTACCTGGGAGTAAGCCGACGTGTACCCAGGAGGTCAGAGGTGTACCAGGGAATGTCAGTGGAGTACCTGGGAGTGACAGAGGTGTACCTGGGAGTATCAGAGGTGTACCTGGGAGTGTTAGAGGTGTACCTGGGAGTGTCAGGGGTGTAACTGGGAGTGTCGGAGGTGTAACTGGGAATGTCAGAGGTGTACCAGGGAGTGTCAGTGGAGTACCTGGGAATCACAAAGGTGTACCTGGGAGTATCGGAGGTGTACCTGGGAATATCGGAGGTGTACCTGGGAATATCGGAGGTGTACCTGGGAGTGTCAGAGGTGTACCTGGGAGTGTCGGAGGTGTACCTAGGAGTGTCACAGGAGTACCTGGGATTGTCAGAGGTGTACCTGGCAGTGTCAGAAGTGTACCTTGGAGTGTCAGAGGTGTACCTGGGAGTGTCAGAGGTGTACCTGGGAGTGTCGGAGGTGTACCTGGGAGTGTGAGAAGTGTACCTGGGAGAGTCGGAGGTGTACCTGGGAGTGTCGGAGGTGTACCTGGCCGTGTCAGCGGTGTACCTGGGAGTGTCATAGATGTACCTGGGAGTGTCAGAGGTGTATCTGGGAGTGTCGGACGTGTACCTGGGAGTGTCAGAGGTGTACCAGGGAATGTCAGTGGAGTACTTTTGAGTGTCAGAGGTGTACCTGGGTGTGTCAGAGGTGTACCTTGGATTGTCAGAGGTGTACCTGGGAGTGTCAGAGGTGTACCGGGGAGTGTCGGAGGTATACCTGGGAGTGTCAGAGGTATATCTGGGAGTGTCGAACGTGTACCTAGGAGTGTCAGAGGTGTACCAGGGAATGTCAGTGGAGTATTTGGGAGTGTCAGAGGTGTACCTGGGAGTGTCAGAGGTGTACCTGGGAGTGTCAAAGGTGTACCTGGGAGTGTCAGAGATGTACCTGGCAGTGTCAGAGGTGTACTTGGGAGTGTCAGAGGTGTACCTGGGAGTGTCTGAGGGGTACCTGGGAGTGTCAGAGGTGTGCCTAGGAGTGTCAGAGGTGCACTTGGGAGTGTCAGAGGCGCACCTTGGAGTGTCTGAGATGTACCTGGGAGTGTCTGAGGTGTACCTGGCAGTGTCTGAGGTGTACCTGGCAGTGTCTGAGGTGTAACTGGCAGTGTCAACGGTGTACCTGGGAGTGTCAGCGGTGCACCTGGGTGTGTTAGAGGTGTATCAGGGAGTGTGAGAGGTGTACCTGGGAGTGTCAGAGGTGTACCTGGGAGTGTCAGAGATGTACCTGGGAGTGTCACAGGTGTATCTGGGAGGGTTGGACGTGTACCTGGGAGTGTCAGAAGTGTACCAGGGAATGTCAGTGGAGTACATGGGATTATCAGAGGTGTACCTGGCAGTGTCAGAGGTGTACCTGGGAGTGTCAGAGGAGTACCAAGGAGTGTCAGAGGAATAACAAGGAGTGTCAGAGGTGTACCTGGGAGTGTCAGAGGTGTACCTAGGAGTATCGGAGGTTTACTTGGGAGTGTCAGAGTTGTACCTGGGAGTGTCGGAGGCGGACCTGGGAGTGTCAGAGGTGTACCTCGGAGTATCAGAGGTGTACTTGGGAGTGTCAGTCAGAGCTGTACCTGGGAATGTCAGAGGTATACCAGGGAGTGTCAGTGAAGTACATGGGAGTTTCAAAGGTGTACCTGGGAGTATCGGAGGTGTACCTGGGAATATCGGAGGTGTACTTGGGAATATCGGAGGTGTACCATGGAGTGTCAGAGGTATACCTGGAAGTCTCAGAGGTTTACCAGGCAGTGTCAGAGGAGTACCTTAGAGTGTCAGAGGTGTACCTGGGAGTATCGGAGGTGTGCCTGGGAGTATCGGAGGTGTACCTGGGAGTGTGCCAAACCTAATCTAACCTAACCTAACCTAACCTAACCTAACCTAACCTAACCTAACTAACCTAAACTCTAACACACAAAATCATTGTTCTAAAAAAAAAAAATTAAGAGTTTTTCCGTGAAAAGAAGAAAAATAAGTAAATACATTGGTTTTTTATCTGAAACTGAGTGTTTTCGTGAAAAATAAAGTAACTAAAATTCACTAACCTAACCTAACCTAAGCTAGGTTGGGATTAGGTTAGGTTAAGAATGAGATTGGAGTTAGGTTAGGTTAGGTTAGGTTAGGTTAGGTTTGGTTGGGTTAGGTTAGGTTAGGTTAGGTTAGGTTAGGTTGGGTTGGGTTGGGTTAGGTTGGGTTAAGGTTAGGTTGGGTTAAGTGAATTTTAGTTAGTTTTACTTCTTTTCACAAAAAACACTCACGAAATCGTTGAATTTCCTTACAAAACACTTTTTAGTTTAATTTGTATTTTTCAAACATGTGCCGTGTTTTCATTTGAAGAACTCTGTTTTGAAGTTAGTTTTACTTCTTTTCACGATTAGGTTAGGTTAGGTTAGGTTAGGTTAGTTTAGGTTAGGTTAGGTTAGGTTAGGTTAGGTTAGGTTAGGTTAGGTTAGGTTAGGATAGGTTGGGTTGGGTTGGGATGGGTTGGGTTAGGTTAAGTTAGGTTAGGTTAGGTTAGGTTAGGTGCATTTTAGTTAGTTTTACTATTTTTCACGAAAAAACTCAGTTTTAGATGAAAACCAATGTATTTTACTTATTTTTATCTTCTTTTCACGGAAAACGCTTAATTTCTTTTCAAAACACTGATATTCAGTGTTAGAGGTTAGGTTAGGTTAGGTTAGGTTAGGTTAGGTTAGGTTAGGTAAGGTTAGGTTAGGTTAGGTTAGGTTTGGTTGGGTTAGGTTAGGTTAGGTTAGGTTAGGTTAGGTTAGGTTGGGTTGGGTTGGGTTGGGTTGTGTTGGGTTAGGTTAGGTTGGGTTAGGTTAGGTTAGGTTAGGTTAGGTTAGGTTAGGTTCGGTTACGTTAGGTTGGGTTAGGTTAGGTTAGCTTAGGTTAGGTTGGGTTGGGTTGGGTTGGGTTGGGTTAGATTGCGTTAGGTTAGGTTAGGTTAGTTTAGGTTAGGTGAGGTTAGGTTAGGTTAGGTGAATTGTAGTTAGTTTTACTTATTTTCACGAAAAACACTCAGTTTTAGATAAAAACCAATGTATTTTACTTATTTTTATCTTCTTTTCACGGAAAACGCTTAATTTCTTTTCAAAACACTGATTTTCAGTGTTAGAGGTTAGGTTAGGTTATGTTAGGTTAGGTTTGGTTAGGTTAGGTTAGGTGAGGTTAGGATAGGTTAGGTTGGGTTAGGTTAGGTTAGGTTAGGTTAGGCTAGGTTAGGTTAGGTTAGGTTAAGTGAATTTTAGTTAGTTTTACTTCTTTTCACGAAAAACACTCAGTTTTATGTTTGGTACACTCCCAGGTACACCTCTGACACTCCCAGGTACAACTCCAACATTCCCAGGTAAACCTCCGATACTCCTAGGTACACCTCTGAAACTCCTAGGTACACCTCTGACACTCCTAGGTATTCCTCTGACACTCCCTGGTACTCCCCTGACACTCCCAGGTACACGTCAGACACTCCCAGGAACACCTCAGACACTCCCAGGTACAACTCTTACACTCCCAGGTACAACTCAGACACTCCTAGGTACACCTCTCACACTCTCAGGTACACCTCTCACACTCCCAGGATCTCCTGTGACACTCCCTGGTACTTCTCTGACACTCCCGGGTTCACCTCAGACACTCCCAGGTACACCTCAAGAGCTTTCGAGAATTTTTTACCTCTGACATTCCCAGGTACACCTCTGACACTCCAAGAACTTGCACGCTGACACTGCCAGGTACACCTCCTGACACTCCATGTAAGACACTCTCATTACTTCCCAGGTACACCTGTGACACTCACCAGGTACACCTCAGACACTCCCAGGTAAACCCCAGACACACCCAGGTACACCCCAGACACTCCCAGGAACACTTCTCACACTCGCAAGTACACCTCCGACACTCCCAGGTACACCTCTCACTCTCCCAGGTACACCTCTGACATTCCCAGGTACACCTCTGACACTCCCAGGTGCACGTTTGAAACTCCCAGGTGCACCACTGACACTCCCAGGTACTACGCTGACATTCCCTGGTACACCTCTGACACTCCCAGGTACACGTCCAACACTCCCAGATACACCTCTGACACTCCCAGGTATATCTCCTGACCTCCCCAGGTACACCTCTGACGCTCCGGTGCACCTCGGCACTCCCAGGTACACCTCGATGCTCCCAGGTACCTCTGACACTCCCAGGTACACCTCTGACACTCCCTAGGTTCTCGCCCTGTCACTCCTAATACACCTCCAGACCTCCCTGGTACCTCAGACTACTCCCAGGTACACTTCTGACACTCCCAAGGTACACCTCATACACACCCTAGAGTACACCTCTCACCTCCTAGGTACACCTCTCACTCCCAGGTACTCCTGTGAGCCTCCCAAGGTACTTCTCTGACACTCCCAGGTACACCTCCAGACACTCCCAGGTACACACGCTGACACTCCCAAGTACACCTCTGTACTCGAAATTTTAGCTGACACTCCCAGATTTTTTACCTCCGACACTCCTGGTACACCTCCGATGCTCCCAGGTACACTTCTCACGCTCCCAGGTACACCTCTGAGACTCCCAGGTACAACTCCGACACTCCCAGGGATACCTCCGATACGCCTAGGTACACCTCTGACACTCCCAGGTACACCACTGACACTCCCAGGTATTCCTCTGACACTCCCTGGTACAACTCTGACACTCCCAGGTACAACTCTGACACTCCTAGGTACACCTCTGACACTCCCAGGTACTCCACTGACATTCCCTGGTACACCTCTGACACTCCCAGGTACACGTCCAACACTCCCAGATACACCTCTGACACTCTCAGGTACATCTCTCACACTCCCAGGTACACCTCTGACACTCCCAGGTACACCTCCGATACTCCAAGGAACACCTCTGACACTCCCAGGTACACCTCTGACACTCCTAGGTTCTCCTCTGTCACTCCCTAATACACCTCAGACACTCCCAGGTACACCTCAGACACTCCCAGGTGCACTTCTGACACTCCCAGGTACACCTCATACTCACCTAGGTACACCTCTGACACTCCCAGGTACACCTCTCACACTCCCAGGTACACCTCTGACACTACTAGGTATTCCTCTGACACTCCCTGGTACACCCCTAACACTCCCAGGTACACCTCTGACACTCCCAGGTACACCTCAGACACTCCCCCTTACACCCCTGACACTCCCAGAGGTGTACCTGGGAGTGTCTGAGGTGTACCTGGGAGTAACTGCGGTGTACCTGGGAGTGTCTGCGGTGTACCTGGGAGTGTCAGAGGTGTACCTGGGAGTGTTAGGGGTGTACCAGGGAGTGTCAGAGGAATACCTAGGAGTGTCAGAGGTGTACCTGGGAGTGTCAGAGGTGTACCTAGGAGTATTGGAGGTTTACCTTGGAGTGTCGGAGTTGTACCTAGGAGTGTCGGAGGCGGACCTGGGAGTGTCAGAGGTGTACCTGGGAATATCATAGGTATACCAGGGAGTGTCAGTGAAGTACCTGGGAGTCTCAAAGGTGTACCTGGGAGTATCGGAGGTGTAC
>NW_024736767.1:0-7500 GCF_018991925.1 Homarus americanus
GTTCATAGTATCACTAAACATCATCAGTATAGTTCAAATCATAACTACACAGTTCATAGCATCACTATACATCATCACTACAGTTCATATCATAACTATGCAGTTCATAGTATCACTACACATCATCACTACACAGTTCATAGCATCACTATACATCATCACTATAGTTCACATCATAACTACATACTTCATAGTATCACTACACATCATCCCTGCACAGTTCATAGCATCACTATACATCATCACTATAGTTCACATCATAACTACATAGTTCATAGTATCACTATGCATCATCACTACACAGTTCATAGCATCACTATATATCATCACTATAGTTCATATCATAACTACACAGTTCATAGTATAACTACACATCATCACTACACAGTTCAGAGCATCGCTATACATCATCACTATAGTTCATATCATAACTACACAGTTCATAATATCACTACACAGCATCACTACACAGTTCATAGCATCACTATACATCATCACTATAGTTCATATCATAACTACACAGTTCATAGTATCACTACACATCATCACTACACAGTTCATAGCATCACTATACATCATCACTATAATTCACCTTATAACTACACAGTTCATAGTATCACTACACAGTTCATAGTATCACTATACATCATCACTATAGTTCATATCATAACTACACAGTTCATATTATCACTACACAGCATCACTACACAGTTCATAGCATCACGATACATCATCACTATAGTTCACGTCAAAACTACACAATTCTTAGTATCACTACACATCATCACTACACAGTTCATAGCATCACTATACATCATCACTATAGTTCATATCATAACAACACAGTTCATAGTATCACTACACATCATCACTACACAGTTCATAGCATCACTATACATCATCACTATAAGTCACGTCATAACTACACAGTTATAGTATCACTACACAGTTCATAGTATCACTATACATCATCACTATAGTTCATATCATAACTACACAGTTCATATTATCACTACACAGCATCACTACACAGTTCATAGCATCACGATACATCATCACTATAGTTCACGTCAAAACTACACAATTCTTAGTATCACTACACATCATCACTACACAGTTCATAGCATCACTATACATCATCACTATAGTTAATATCATAACTACACAGTTCATTGTATCACTACACATCATCACTACACAGTTCATAGCATCACTATACATCATCACTATAGTTCACATCATAACTACATACTTCATAGTATCACTACACATCATCACTACACAGTTCATAGCATCACTATACATCATCACTATAATTCACGTCATAACTACACAGTTCATATCATAACTACACAGTTCATAGTATAACTACACATCATCACTACACAGTTCAGAGCATCGCTATACATCATCACTATAGTTCATATCCCGCAATTACACAGTTCATAGTATCACTACAGCACCACTACACAGTTCATAGCATCACGATACATCATCACTATGGATTTACGTCAAAACTACACAATTTAGTATCACCACGATCATCTACACAGTTCATAGCATCACTATACATCATCCTGCGGATTCATATCATAACTACACTATTTCATAGTATCACTACACATCATCACTACACAGTTCATAGTATCACTATTCATCATCACTATAGTTCATATCATAACTAAACAGTTCATAGTATCACTATACATCATCACTATAGTTCATATCATAACTGCACAGTTCATAGTATCACTACACATCATCACTACACAGTTCATAGCATCACTACACATCATCACTACACAGCTCATAGTATCACTACACATCATCTCTACACAGTTCATAGCATCACTACACGTCATCACTGTAGTTTACATCATCACTCAGCTCTGTAGTAGCGGGTAACCTCTTACTACATTCTTTCACAAGTGCCTGAGGAACCTAGGGCTCCTGGGGTGCCTTTATTATATATATATAAAACATTTTCTTTCCAAAATGTGCGATCAGTACAAAAGATTTTTACAAAAAGCCACCAGTCAACTCCGAGGCATGGACGCCGAGTTAGCCAAGACTTACAACACTTTAAGTGGTGTAAGGGTTGTGGGCTACAGCGTCTCCCTTGAAATTCCCGCCAACACAAACCTAAACTTTGTGGTGGATAAAATTGCAGATCTGGAAGACTTCCGTTCTAACAACAAGACCGTAGTACAAGGATGCGCGTATCTACGGGAAGAGGTAAAAATACTGGAGAAGATTCCAGACAAGGGGATAATGTTTTATTATTCCGCCATGACCGGAAACCAAACTAAGAACGGGTACGTCAAATTTGAATATGTGGTGATTCCACCACTGGCGTTGCAGAAATTCAAAATTTGTTTCAAAAAGGAAAGTTTCGATAGAGAAACTATTTGCGTAATGCATTACTTTATTACCGACTCACTGGCCCGCCTGGCCCGCTGCACCACAACAAGTGAGAGTCCCCAGGTAGGCGCCAGAGGGACCTCCCCAGAAGGTGAAGTCACCGTGAAACCCCAGGTGGTCACAAACAGTGAAACCCCCAGGAGATGGTCACCGGCAGTGAGCACTCCACGGGAGGTGGTCAGCAGGTGACACCCACTCCAGGGAGGTGGGGTCAACGACAAGTGACACTCTCCAGAATTAGTCAAAATGGGAGAATACGACAAAGGTTTTTTCGTGGCAGCTGCTAGCAAACTCCGTAGCGTGGTCGACGAGTTAGCCGAGGCTTACACAAAGTTAAATGATGTAAGGGTTGTGGGCTACAGCGTCTCCCTTGAAATTCCCCCCAACACAAACGTAAACTTTGTGTTGGATAAAATTGCCGATCTGGAAGACCTCCGTTACCACAACATGACCGTAGTACAAGGATGCGGGTACCTACGGTACTAGGTACAAAACCTGAGAATCTTACCAGACAAGGGGATAATATTCTATTATTCCGCCAAGTGCGGAAGACAAACTAAGGAGGGGTACGCCAGATATGAATATGTAGTGTATCCTCCAGTGGTGTTGAAGAAATTCAAATTAGACTTTCAAAAAGAATGCTTCAACACAGAAACTATTTGCGTAATGCTAGATAATGCTATTAAATCATAGCAGCTCATCAACGAAGGCCTTGCCTCCTTCACCACAACAAGAGACAGTCCCCAAGTGGTCACCGACAGTGACGCTTCCCAGGAGGTAGTCACCGACAGTGACACTCCCCAGGAGGTGGTCACTGACAGTGACACTCCCCAAGAGGTGGTCACTGACAGTGACGCTGTCCAGGAGGTGGTCACCGACAGTGACACTCCCCGGGAGCTGGTCACCGATAGTGGCACTCCCCAGGAGGTGGTCAACGAGAGTGACACTCTCCAGGAGGTGGTCACCGACAGTGACACTCCCTGGAGGTGGCTTCCACCGAAGAGGACACTCCCCTGGAGGGTCATCACTGAAGAGGACACTCCCTGGAGGTGGTCACTGACAATGACACTCCTCCTGGAGGTGGTCACTGAAGAGACACTCCTTTGGAAGTGTTCACTGAAGAGGACACCCCTTGGAGGTGGTCACCGAAGAGGACACTCCCTTGGAGGTGGTTACCGAAGAGGACACTCCCCTGAAGTTGGTCACCGAAGAGGACACTCCCTTGGAGGTGGTCACCGAAGAGGACACTCCCCTGGAGGTGGTCACCGAAGAGGACACTCCCTTGGAGGTGGTCACCGAAGAGGACACTCCCCTGGAGGTGGCCACCGAAGAGGACACTCCCTTGGAGGTGGTCACCGAAGAGGACACTCCCTTGGAGGTGGTCACCGAAGAGGACACTCCCTTGGAGGTGGTCACCGAAGAGGACACTCACTTGGAGGTGGTCACCGAAGAGGACACTCCCTGAGGTGGTCACTGAAGAGGACACTCCCTTTGGAGGTGATCATCATCGAAGAGGACACCCCCTGGAGGTGGCTGCCACCGAAGAGGACACTCCCCTGAGGCGGTGGTCACTGAAGAGACACTTCCCTGGAGGTGGTCATCGAAGAGGGCACGCCCTTGGAGGTGGTCACCGAAGAGGACACTCCCCTGGAGGTGGTCATCGAAGAGGGCACGCCCTTGGAGGTGGTCACCGAAGAGGACACTCCCTTGGAGGTGGTCACCGAAGAGGACACTCCCTTGGAGGTGGTCACCGAAGAGGACACTCCCTTGGAAGTGGTCACCGAAGAGGACACTCCCCTGGAGGTGGTCACCGAAGAGGACACTCCCCTGGAGGTGGTCACCGAAGAGGACACTCCCCTGGAGGTGGTCATCGAAGAGGGCACGCCCTTGGAGGTGGTCACCGAAGAGGCCACTCCCTTGGAGGTGTCACCGGAGAGGACACTCCCTTGGAGGTGGTCACCGAAGAGGTCACTCCCCTGGAGATGGCCACCGAAGGGGATACTCCCCAAGAAGTGCCCCGTAGAGCTGCTGTACAAAAGCTCCGGGCCAATAGGCCTCCTCACCAGGCCAAGAATACCTTTGTCCCAGGGGCCAAAGGTCATCTCAAATCATAGGCTGAGCACCCAGCTAACAGGGTCGCTGAAGCCCGTAAAGCTGCTGCCCAACAGGCCCGGGCCATAGCCATAGAGCACCGCCTGAAAACTCAGGCCAAGAATACCTTGGTCCCAGGGGCCAAAGGTTTTCTCAAATCAAAGGCTGAGCACCCAACTAACAGGGTCGCTGAAGCCCGTAAAGCTGCTGCCCAACATGGCCATGCCATGGCCAAGGAGCTCCGCCTGAAAACTGCTATGAAACAAAAGTGATTAATCCACGTTGTTTTCTTTTTGTTTATGTTTTTGTGTAAACTAAAAATAAAGTATAAATTAATATTATTTGTATAATTACTCCACAAATAACTTATAAAGCATCTCCTGCATACAATTCTTACTGCACTTACTTATCACATATATACAGAACTGATAATACCTGGGTATAAATAACACTTTAAAATAGCCCAACTCTCATATACAAACATATCACTCACCGGGGTATTCTGTCTTGCTGTCCAAGCATTTTCCTAGTTTATGGCCAACAATATATATATATATATATATATATATATATATATATATATATATATATATATATATATATATATATATATATATATATATATATATATATATATATATATATGCTTATAACCACAAGGAAAGAAGAAAACACGAAGTTCCCAAGCGCATTCGTGTAATTCACATGTTCAGGGGTGAGTTAACGTTTGAGAAAAGGAAAGGGTAAAGGAAAGAGAGAGTGAGAAGGCCATCAATAGTAATCATTCGGGAAATTTAGCTGTGAAAGATAAAGTTACAGTCAGTCTAATTGAACTGCCGCGTCTATGGCAGAGTTTACTACAAAGGTCCCTACTGTGACCCCCCCCCTCTCTCTCTCTCTCACACACACACACACACACACACACACACATACACACACATACACACACACACACAGGGTGACCCGGTCCAGCACGTGTCATAGACCACAGCTGGGGTGGGGAGGACAAGAATTTAATAACAGCCTCCACGGGTAAAAGTGAATTTCATTGGTAAAAATGGGAAACAGTTACTTATAGGTGAGAGAGTAAAGATAAAGCTTTGTTGACGTGTGTGTGTGTGTGTGTGTGTGTGTGTGTGTGTTTTAGGGGAAGGAGACTAAGTTAGGGAGAGTTGAAAGTGCTTGAGTGAACAAAGAGAACAATAAGAAAATAATTGAAAGAGAAGAACAACAACAAAACAAAGGGAAAATCATAACCCAAATAAAGACAGGAATGACCTGCTGGTACTGTAGACTTAACTCACAAATCTCAAAGACTTCAACCCGAGAATGACAAACAAAAAGACAGTCAAACAGACGCGGTGTGGCCTGGGAGAGCACGCAGCCAGACACTTAGTAACATTGGCTTGGATCAAATTTGCATGTGGGTTGAGACAGACATTCTGCTTGTCACCCTCAGACCACACCCAGGTGAGTGTTCCTCTGATGGGGTGATGCGTGCCGCAGGGTTGTCAAAAACCATTCTTGTTGTTTTAATGCTGTAGCCGTAAATTTTAAATCGCTTTAATGTACAATATCTTAAAACATAGATAATTTTTCTATATAAACACGTTAGTGTTGTCTTAAAAAAAATGCACTTGAGTGGCTCACGCCATAGATGTGTCAGTCATTAATGTTTCAGCGACTGACGCAGGTGGGAAGACTGGTCTATGGGTCACTCATGAGTCTTTGAGCGACTGACGCCATAGGTAGACTGGTAGATGTGTCACTCATGAGCGTATGAGTGACTGACAGGGAGTAGAAATTACACATAAAATAATAACTATGAAAGGAGGTCGAAACTTCACCGGAAACAATGGCCTCAAGGGAGGTAGAAATTTCACGGGTTGGCAGGTACTAACATTCTACCTTATTTGTTTATGGTAAAGAAGCGTTTGAAATGTTGATGAGGTATTACACAGGGAAAAAATACGCCCCCACCCCCTCCTCCCTTCTCTCACCCTTCCTCTCTCTCCCTCGTTTTCCGCCTCTCAAAGCTTAAGACGAGTTAACAAGTCGTCTGTAATGAATGTGCTTTGTGTTGGGGTGTATCGTTGAGAGAAATTCAATAAAAAATTTTCAATTTCAATTGTTTATTCCTTGATGGAGGAAGCGAGATCCTAGTGCTGTCACTAGGTACCCCTGTACATTGACACCAGAAGCATCTGGCAAGTGTGACAAGTATATACAGTATAAATATTATAAAGAGGCTTACTAAAGCCTAAGGAAGGCTGGATATTCCTTTAGCACATAATCAATGTTATTTACAAAATATCTGGCCAGTATGGGGAGGATCATCGTGTCTCCGTCAGGGGGTCGTGGAGTGGTGGTCCAGCAGGCGTCACGGAAGCGTTGTGTGTGGGGACATCTTAGGAGGTAGTGGATAAGGGTGCTGCTGTCGTGTCTTCTGCATAATGCACAAGAGCGTTGCTCAGGGGATGCGGGGATACTAATCTCCCAAGCAAAGTCATACCCAATGATGATACGGGCAGCTATCACGTCCCTTTTCCGCGACCCTTTCCCATAGACATACGAGAGGTCAGGAAGTTTATGGAGGACATCGTACCAGGTGGGCAGGGAGTCCAAGGGGATGGCTGCTTCCCGAGCTTCTCTGTTTGCGGCGAATTTGGGTCCTAAGCTGTAAAAGTGTTCGAGGATCAACTTAGTCAGGTGCACAAAAAACTTGTCAACTGACTGGCTATTTCATGTGGACTGTCATTAATTCACCATCATATAACCCATTCATATAATTCATCCAAAAACCAACACAACAACATCAAGAGAAAAGAAGACAGAAGACCACCAGAGTCCCAAGAACAAAAAGAAAGAAGACCATGAGAATACCAAGAAAAAGAAGAAATAAGACCATCAGAGTAGTTAAACCATCAAAGTAATGAGTGCAAGAATGAAGACCAAGAGTGCAAGAAGAAACCTCAAGAACGATCCAGA
>NW_024736768.1:0-13080 GCF_018991925.1 Homarus americanus
GATAGTCTATTAGTGGAGATAGTCTATTAGTGGAGATAGTTTATTAGTGGAGATAGTTTACTAGTGGAGATAGTCTACTAGTGGAGATAGTCTATTAGTGGAGATAGTCTTTACTAGTGGAGATAGTCTATTACACTGTCAGTTATCAAGCTGTGAAAAGGAAATTATTAACGTATTGATAATTAAAGGTGTGAAAATGAATGAATATCCAGCCAGCCTCTCCAGTTGGTTAATTGGCCAATCAATCATCCGGACAAAGGCATGCTAACGATCACTTAATTAACCTGTACCACGTCAGTCAACCAGTTAAATAAACAATTACCATGGATCAATTAACATGTCAAGCCCAATCATTAGTGAGTTAGATATATCTTCCCGTCAGTCAGTTATAGTCACTCTTTTGTTGACCTTTTTTTTATAATTAACTGGTCGTCATTGTTGTTAGTACAGTCAGGTCGTATTAACGTAGTAGTGAGATAGGTCGTGAGTAGTGTTTCAGGGAAGGTCGTGTATTTTGAAGGGTCGTAGTTAGCGTTGGGGTGTAAGTTATATGGAATATTCAGGCGGATTGAGACAGGGAAAGAGACAGAGAAAGGCACAGAGATAGACAGAGAGAGGCAAAGACCAACCGAGACAGAGAAAGACAGATAGGCAGTGTCACGAGCCTGGGCGCTCGGGATCTCGCATAGCTTGAGGCATCTGTTCACGCTTCCATTTCACACAAGCTACTATTAATTTGTTAATTGTACTTATTATATTATTATTGTTCTTAGTTACTTAGGTTAATTGTATATTTATGTATGTAATTTATATGCATCATTGTCTTACTCTGTTAAGTCAACTCAAGAGTAATATTAATTAATTATATAAAATATCCAGCAAATGTCTAGATCACGTGATATGAGACGCTCCTCCACGGCGTACCCACGCCACGCTCCCCAGTAGCGAAAAATCCGTGGCTTAGATTAGACGTGTCTATTCGTTCTCTAGCCTTGACCTTTGTCTAAGTGCTTTATCAAGTCTTCTGCAATGCCCTAGGGGTATCAGGTATTAGTGACACGTTTAGTTAGGCCTAGGAAGGGATCCTGGTGGTAAGGTATCTCCTGTTTGGTAGGGATAATCATTTTGTATTGATTGTTGTATATATATATTTCGTATGTCTTGTGTAATATAGTAATGTTAAGTAATATTTGTTTGGTCTAACTCCTTACAGTATAGTTTCGCCCTTCCGGCATCACTCTTATTTTATTATACAATTACTTATTCACTTAAATTCATGTTTGCTAATCATTACTCCCTTTAAAACATAAATTGAATTAATTAATTATCTTCCATTTTGTAATTCACTTATTTCAACTGTTCTTACTTTTTCAAGTACATTTAGTTGAGTAGGTATTTGGTGGAGATAATTATTGCCGTGTTCCCTGTTTGTACCTTTATTTGTTAATAACTTGGGGTAGGATTCACTCCCCAAGTATAAAGAGTAGTGGGATCGCGACAGGCAGACAGAGGTAAACAGACAGACAGACAGAGAAACAGAGAGACAGAGGCAAACAGACAAACATTTAGACAGATATAGAGATGCCCCACCTATGCTACAGAAACATAATAATGACCCCAGATAAGGGGAGACTCCTCAAAACTATTCTAAGGTGGACGTGACTGACAAGGAGACCTAAACAAGACCTAAACAAGACCAAAATAAGACCAAAACAAGACCAAAACAAGACCAGACGACTTAGGCGATGACCACAGACGAGATGGAACGACTTGAGGTGATGGGAGGTGGCCCGGGCAAGGTGGCGAGAGGTGGCCCGAGGGAGGTGGTGAGAGGTGGCCAAGGGGTGGTGGTAGGAGGCGGCCCGAGGTAGGTGGTGAGAGGTGGCCAAGGGGTGGTGGTAGGAGGTGGCCAAGGGGTGGTGGTGGTAGGAGGTGGCTGAAATTGGCCCGGTGAGAGGTGGCTGAAGGAGGCCAGTGGGAGGTAATGGAAGTACAGTCCCAATGAGACAACTTGAAGGTAGAGGCATTTGTCAGGTCTGGTAAGGGTGTCTACAGATCTGACGTCCCGGGTGAGTGAGTGAGTGAGTGCGATTGAGTGATTGAGTGTGAGTGTCATGATAATGGAAAGTAATCACTCTAAATAATAATAATAATAATAATGATAATAATAATAATAATAATAATGTTTCGAAGTATTTTTCAAGAATTTTTTGGGGCGTAGATCTTTATAATGTGATGGCTCTATGCTCGTATGTGAGTATCAAAGGCGGAAAAAACCCTCAAGATATGAAGTGCTCTCGTGTTCCTTTGAGGAGTAATTTAAAATTCTTCAAAGTAACTGACACAAACTTTAGTCGACATGCAGAAAAAATCCCCCCCCGTTTTTTTTAACTATTTTTACTTTTTATTCACAAGTAAATTCATCTTTAAGAAAACTGTAACCTGAGGAACGCGCATGCGTGCGTAGTGTCAAGAAAGGCTGTATGAGACTGCTCCTTAAAATTCGTATTTCTGACGAATTCAGCGAGTCTACCAATCCCAGCCTGTGCAGACAACTATAGTAAGACCCAGTTATCAGCACAGTGGCATATATTTTTTTTTACTTTTGGACTTGGTCATTTTTTGGGGATAAAACATCTGGTCCTACCACCCGATCCCTCTGAGCAAAGTTTTCAAGTTTGCGCATGCGCAATGTGACAGTGTGACGTAGCGGTGACGTCATTACCACTCCACCTGACTGCAGTGTTGCCAACGTGCCCTATGCCCGCCGTTAAACGCTCCCGTTCGTTGGAAACGGCGGCAGTAGGTGACAGTGATGCTGACGACTTTCTTCTTGAAGACACGTCAAAGAAGAAGCAGAAACCTCAGAAGTCAGGGTCTCCAGCAGGGGCCACGGCTCCCCCTTGCACCCCTTCTGGGGCTGTAGAGGGTGGACTCCTGTCATCGGGGTCCCCAAGTGAGCCTACATGTGGCTCAATGACCGACCCTCCGCCGACGATGGACATAGGGGATTCCCTTTGTCTCCCTGCCCCGTCGCGCCTTCGTCGTCTCGCCTTCCCTCGGGACTTGCCTCTGAGCACACGGACGACCTGGTTCTTCCGTCACTGCTCTCCACTTCAGGACTCAACACTTCGCCTCCGCCGAGGTCCCACAGCCGTGATAGTCACCACACAAATGGACGAGACGGTACGCCTGCTCACTCAGGTGGGCTTTCCTGCTCCCCAGGGGGAGGTGATGCTGAAGTTCACCATCATCACCCCAGAAACTCGTCGTACCAAGGTAATGGTTCGCCACGTACCCTGGGAGATCCCTATCGACGATCTTCGCCCTCTTCTCCCACAACTACTGGACATGGAACGCCGCATCAACCCGGTCTCCAAACGTCCATCCAACGAACTCATCGGCTGGTGGGTGGGCCCCCTCCCCCGAAGGTGAATGTAGGACCAATTCACAACTGTCCTCTCGACCGATTTATCGGAACCCCGAAAATCTGTGGTCGTTGCCAATCGTGGAAACACCGCACCTGGGAGTGCACGAGGATGGTCGCCTGCGGTTTCTGTGCAGGTCCTCACGAAACAGTGGAATGCAAATCGAAAATTCAGAACAAAATCCCAGTTATTCCACGGTGCGTCAATTGCCATGGCAGTCACCACGCCTGGAATGCCAATTGCCCACAGCGTCCTGGCACTCGCCCGGGGAAAACTTACCTTGTACCACCGCCCTCGTCTCTGACGAAGCCCCTGTCAACCAAACCTCACTCCTATCCACCACCGCCTCTTCCATCCACCAAGGATTTCCCATTGATCTCCTCTCCTCTACCATCCCCCCTATCACCCCTACCACCCATCCTTTCTCCCCTCCCTCCCTCTCCCTACCGTTCTTGGAACAAGGTCGTTGCCGGCCCTGCCACACAGTCACCACCATCTCCTGCCCACCCGGACCCCCGCTGTCTCTCACCAGCACCACCACCTCTTACTCAACTGAACCCTCACCGTCCCTCTCCGTCGCTACCACCACCACATGCCCAGTCGGGCCCTCGGCAATCCTCGCTGCCACCTCCAGCTCCTGCACAGGTACACCAAGTTGGTTCTATGGAAACAATCACTCTCCGTCTGGATCGCCACTCCAAGCAAATCAACCTTCTCTCTGCCCAACTCGACTTGTTTGTGAAAACAATTGCGACATTGCAGAGGCAACAACAACTCATTCTGGACACCCTGACCCAACAGGGGCGCACTTTGCAAGCCCTGATGACCCGCCTCCTTCCATCTCCCGAGATGGAGGATCCATCCCTCGCTCTCCCACTCCTCCCTCTCCATTTCTCTCAACAGAATTTGGTACCTCCTCTGGAGCCCTGTCTAGCCCCTCCGACTCATCTCACACCGGAGGCCGTTCCCTCCTCTTCTTACAATGGAACATCCAGGGACTTAGACCTCGCCGGACAGACCTCGCCCAGTTTGTGCTCTGCCATCAAGTAGATGTTGCTCTACTTCAGGAAACCATCACAGACGATGTTACTCCACTCCGCCTCTCTGGCTATACTGTTTACACCCTGCCTCGGTACCGTGGGCAGGCTCGTGGCCTCCTCACCCTTGTGCGTAACACCATTCCATCTGTTCGTCTCCCTTCACCTGACTCACATGGACCCCCGTCTGAAATACTTTCTGTCTCCCTTACTCTTGGTGACCGGACCCTTCGTGTAGTCAATGTTCATTTCAAGAGTGATTCTCTGGACCCCCAGGTTCTTCACGACCTCCATGATGGGGTTCCCACTATTGTTCTTGGCGACTTTAATGCCCGCCATCCCACTCTTACTCCGGATCATCCCACTCCATGTACCCTTAACGGATCACATCTCTCACAGTTTCTTAATGGGGATGATGATGTTCGCTTTCTTTGTCCTGACGATCCTACTCGCCTCCCCCATAGTTTCCTTGATGTTGGCTTACTATTGAACGGTCATACCTCCTTTCATCCTACCGTCTGCACCGAGCCTGCTCTGTATAGTGACCATCTTGCCGTTACTACCCATCTCAGGCTCTCCTTCTCTGCCCCGACATCAACTCCTTATCGATCCCCTCGCCTTCGTCTCACACAAGATGCTGTTCCTTCCTTTACCCAATACCTTTCTACCTGGGCGGATTCCTATGTTGTCCCCCAGTCCCTTGACTCTTACAGCGCTGATTTTGTTGATGCCGTGTATGACTCTGTCAATCGCGCTACCCCTCCACGCCCTCCCCGTCACCCCAGAAGTGCCACCAACTACTGGTATCGTATCCCTGCCATGAGACATCTCCGGCAGGTAACCCGTGATCTCCACTCTGCCATACGGAGGTCTCGGTCTCCAGAGGACTGGGAAGACTTCAAAAATTGGTGCTCCTTTGCAACTCAGGAGCGCCGTCGGATACGTGAGGTGGACTGGCTATCCTTCACGGGGTCTCTATCGTTCCAGTCGTCACCCTCTTATGTATGAAATCGGATTAATGCTATACGGGGTACTCGACGGAGGCCTCCTCCCCACCCTGACCCCGCCTCCCTTGCCTGCTCTTTAATGGAGGACTGGGCACGAGCTTCCTCCCCTGAGGCACTTCCAGATCCAATGCAGGAGGCAGTGCAGGCCCGCATCGATGCGTCTGAGCCTGTTGTTCGTGCTGCTCTTACCTCCCCTGCCCCCACTGATCATCCCATCACACAGTTCGAGCTTGACAGTGCTCGTCGCTCTAGAAAAGACACCTCTCCTGGGGATGATCAGATAACCTACTCCGTCCTCAACGCCTGTACTAATATTCCTAACGGCCCCTTGCTTGCTCTCTACAATATGTCTTATGAACATGGGGTTCTCCCGTCCAACTGGAAAAATGCCACTATTATCCCCATCCCTAAGCCGGGAGATCCTGGGAAATATCGACCCATTAGTCTTACCTCCTGTGTTTGCAAGATGATGGAGAGGATACTCCATCGTCGCCTTCTTCACACCATAGGCGGCTTCCACAACTCCCTCAATGGTTTCATTCAACATCGCAGCACAGCACACTCCATTGCTTCCTTTTATTGCAATCAGACTGCCCGCGTCTCCGTCTTCCTTGATATCAAGGGAGCCTTTGATACGGCTCAGCCTGCCCTCATTTTAGCTGAACTTGCACGGTTAGGGGTTAAAGGGAGACTTCTACAATGGATCGCCTCTTACCTCACTGGACGTCAGGCCCGGGTTCGCGTTGAAGGCTCTATGTCTCCTGTTCAAGAAATGAACCTCGGCACCCCTCAAGGTGGAGTCCTGAGTCCCACCTTGTTTAACACTCTCATGCACTCCATTGCATCACTCCCGTGGCCGACAGAAGTTGTCCACTCAGGATATGCCGACGATGTCCTCCTCCAAGCCCCTGACTACCTCAGCATGCAGGAAGCCCTTGATCTGGTCTCCAGAGTGTGATTCACTTGGTTTCCTTCTTTCAACTGCGAAAACAAAAGCCATGTGGCACGGTCGTGTTGTACCTCCACCCCTTTTCTTATCAGGAACGCCCTTGGGCTGGGTTAATGAGACAAAATACCTGGGTGTGTATGTAACTCGCACACGTTGTCAGATCCCTGAAGTCCGCTATCTTCAAGACATGCTTTCGGCGTCTCGCTCCCCTCTCTACCATGTGCAGGGGTTCCCTTGGTGCCACCATCCCTGTACTTCTTACCATGTACAAGTCCTTTGTCCGTTCCTGTGTCGACTACGCCACCCCTGCCCTCGTCAACATTAGTCGGACTGCTGTCAACCGTCTCGAAGTTATCCAGAGGAAAGCTGCTCGTATCATCCTTGGGGCTCCTCAGTGGACACGCTCTACTTCTCTATATAACGAACTTGGTCTTTCCCCCTTACAGGATCGTGTCCAGGAGTTTTACCTAAAAACTGCCGTTTCCATTCTACGGGATCCTAGGGGCAACTATGTCCAAACCAACTTGACTACTGCTGTCCGAGACCGACCTCCATCTAGAAGACAGTGGCGAGGGTCACTCATCCGAGCCCTTCAGGAACACGACCTCCTGCCTGATATTGTTGTCACCCCTGCTGTTGGTTCGTCTCCTTCTCCCTGGCTGGATTTTCAACCTGAAGTGATTGCCCTCGGTGGACCGCTCCCGAAATCCCAGGTGAACCCTGTTATTCTCTGCAAATACCACCTCTCCAGGATCGCTCACTGGTCCCCAGGTAGGGTCGTCCTCTACACTGATGGTTCTGTTGACCCCGCTACAGGTAGGGCCGGGGCTGGTGTCTACATCTCCCGTCCTCATGCCCTGAGCCTATCAAACTGTCTCTCAGAGTTTCTGACGGGGCATCCTCCACTCAGGCTGAACTAATAGCCCTCCTTGCTGCCCTTCTCGCTGAGGAAGAAGCAGATGGTTTCTGCCCCTTGCTTGTCTGCTGCGATTCCAGGTCTGCTCTCGACGGGATCGCATTTGGATCAGGGGAAAATAAGGACCTCATCCTCCGAATACGAGGGTTAACATCCACACTTCAGGATGCAGGCCGTCCTGTGACATTCCTATGGATACCTAGTCATGTCGGTATCTTGGGGAATGAGGCAGCAGATGACCTTGCCAAGACTGGCTGTAACAAGGCCACACCTGACTACGTTGTTCCTCGAACACTCTTACAGATTAGGACCCAAATCCGCCGCAAACAGAGAGAAGCTCGGGAAGCAGCCATCCCCCTGGACTCCCCGCCCACCTGGTACGATGTCCTCCGTAAACTTCCTGACCTCTCGTACGTCTACGGGAAAGGGTCGCGGAAGGGGGACGTGATTGCTGCCCGTATCATCATTGGGTATGACTTTGCTTGGGAGATTGGTATCCCCGCATCCCCTGAGCAACGCTCTTGTGCGTTATGCAGAAGACCCGACAGCCGCACCCTTATTCACTACCTCCTAAGATGTCCCCACACACAACGCTTCCGTGACGCCTGCTGGACCACCACTCCACGACCCCCTGACGGAGACACGATGATCCTCCCAATACTGGCCCGATATTTTGTAATTAATATTGATTATGTGTTAAAGGAATATCCTTCCTTCCTTAGGCTTTAGTAAGCCCCTTCATAATATTTATACTGTATATACTTTTCACACTTGCCAGATGATTCTGGTGTCATTGTACAGGGGTACCTAGTGACAGCACTAGGATCCCGCTTCCTCTATCAAGGAATAAACAATTGAAATTGAAAATTGAACTGTAACCTCGGAATATTACAGTGAGAAGTTACTGTACCATGTAATTTAGTCGTGGTATACCTGTGATTTGTCTTCATTATTACAGGTGACTGCAGTAGGCCCGTGTACCTTACTATAATGTGGTTTATAAGTACTCCTGTAATTAAAACAACTGAAGTGTTTTAAGCATGTACTCTTGAGTCCAACCCAGTCCATGCATTAACTCAGGTCTTTAAGCACGTACTCTTTAAGTATTTTCAAGAACCAGTGACCTTGGTGTTGGTATCACGTCCCAAGAGAAGACGAATTTCATTTTAACTTTAGTCTCAGTGGGTCAACGGTCAGAGTTATTAGTGTATACCTGGCCGAGGGGTCAACAGTGAACAGCAGGGTATTTTTTTTCCATTCAGTGTCCTTGACCTCGATTCGTTTCTATATAATTTAAATCGATAAAATATGAGTAAATTGGAGGGTGGAGAGAGGTAAGGTTAGGTAGGGTTGGGACACACAATCACTAGTCACGACATAGATGAAGTGAGATGGAGGAGGCCAGAGTGGAGAGCCGTGTTAGACAGCAGGAGGATGACAGGTTGAGAGGGACAATTTCCGTCAACAATGGGTGTTAAGGGGAGGGGAGAGACCTGTCACCTTTCTCATTACTGTCACCTGTCATGTTGTAGTGAACTGGTGAAGGGGGAGGGGAGGGGAGGGGGATGGAGCACTCATGTAACTCCTCCTCACATTATTTCCTCAACCACAGCGGCTCTCAAAGTGGTGGGATAATCAAGGGGCCTCAGATTTCAGGAAAATTTCAATCAAGCAGACAATGATTTTTTTTTTTCACAATACAATACCTCAGGGGCGCACGTTACCGGTAGCTGCAGGTGTATTTTACTTCTTCATGTTACTTATAATAGGTTAATTAGTAGTTGATAAACAAGTAGATGTGATAGTCTGTCAAAAGGTATAGGAGGGGATCGGGAGTCTGGTAGCCTGTCAGATGTCCTAGGTGGAGTATCTGACAAAGGATAATAAGACTATCAAGTGTCTGGTTAAAACTGTCTGCTGCAGCTTTATCAAATAGAGTAAGTGTCCATGGCCAGACACCAATAACTACACATTATTACCTTTAACAAACACTGGTGAGATGGAAACGACTGTAGGTATCTTATGTACAGCTGCCGGACACTGCTGGACTACTCCCCCAATAAGAACTTAGTAGCAGCTCCATACAAGGTTCCTTACTTGGTAACTTGAAGGAAAGGCCACACACAATCGTTGAGGAGCTGAATCTGTTATGTACCCCGAACAGTGTGCGCTTTGTTACGATGATACACGAAATTGAGTGAAGTATTTTTTCGAACAACACAGTCCAGTCTAGAATGGTTGATATCTCTCATGATTTGAAGAGTCAATTTGTACAAGAGATGAAAGGAGCTATTTTCTTCTTCTTCTTACGATACAACTTGATGAAACATCTCATACCCAGTTGTTGTCCTGATGTTGATATATTTTGATTGGCAGTATAAAAGAGAAATTCGTCTGTATCAGAATTTTAAGACCTCGGCCGATGTGATGGATATTATGTCTCCATATATTAAGAGTGTAGTTTGAGTAATCTTGTTAGCGTCACAACCGATGCACCTCCAGCCTGGCTTGGTTCAAAATCTGGTTTACAAACTCGTGTCAAAGAAAAAGCACCAAACGCCACCGGTGTTCACTGTTTCATTCATCGTCGAGTTGAAATATTTGTTAAACCATATTGTCAAACTTGTCAACTGTGTGCCGACATGGCCTTCATGCATAAAACACTGTTCTTGCCCACACAGAAGTAAAGTGGCTGTTTGGTGGAAAGTTTCTCACCATTCTCAACCAAGTGAAGAATTTCCTCGAAATACAAGAGAAAATGGATTTGCTGGCTGCATTTAATACTGAAGTACGACTGTCGTATATTGTGGACCTTCTTCAGGTGTTCTGTGAGCTCCACATGATACAAGGGAAAGATTCAAGCATGATTACTCATACGAATTATTATCTTAGCTTTCCTTGCCAAACTATAACTCTTCAGAAATAGCAGTGGAACACGGGAATCTCGTGATGATCCCGAATTTCAAGGAGGTACAGCTAGAATCCTTGGAACTAATTAATGATTTGTCAGCCAAAGATACCTTCAAGAAGAAAAAAAAATTAACAGTTCTGATGTAATTCGGTGATTGTGTATCAAAAAACAAGTGACATAACCTTTCGTGTCTTGTTGACTTTCGGATCTACACGCCTCTGTGAGTGTTTCTCTGCGTTAGTTGAAGAGTTGCAACAAGTTGGCAGTGTAAGACGATTTCTCATGTACTCTGACAAAGACGGTGCCACGTTTTAAGTGCATTATAGCTCAGATAAAAATTGAGGAACATCTCCCACGCACACACACCACCAGGCCTCCTCATACACCTACCATGTTCGCTCGACCGGCCGATAGTCACACGATGCTCTGTTGGATGTTCACTACAGTTGGATATTGACAAAAGCTAAATTAGATTCTCTGTTTGGGATTTTAATAGATCTTTTTGGTGTTTGTTTTATTACATTGGAGTCGTGTGTTGTTAGTGTGTTGTCAGTGTTGTTAGTGTGTTGTCAGTGTTGTTAGTGTGTTGTTAGTGTTGTTAGTGTGTTGTCAGTGTTGTTAGTGTGTTGTCAGTGTTGTTAGTGTGTTGTTAGTGTTGTTAGTGTGTTGTTAGTGTTGTTAGTGTGTTGTCAGTGTTGTTAGTGTGTTGTCAGTGTTGTTAGTGTGTTGTTAGTGTGTTGTTAGTGTGTTGTTAGTGTGTTGTTAGTGTGTTGTCAGTGTTGTTAGTGTGTTGTCAGTGTTGTTAGTGTGTTGTCAGTGTTGTTAGTGTGTTGTCAGTGTTGTTAGTGTGTTGTTAGTGTGTTGTTAGTGTGTTGTCAGTGTTGTTAGTGTGTTGTCAGTGTTGTTAGTGTGTTGTCAGTGTTGTTAGTGTGTTGTCAGTGTTGTTAGTGTGTTGTTAGTGTGTTGTTAGTGTGTTGTCAGTGTTGTTAGTGTGTTGTCAGTGTTGTTAGTGTGTTGTCAGTGTTGTTAGTGTGTTGTCAGTGTTGTTAGTGTGTTGTTAGTGTGTTGTTAGTGTGTTGTCAGTGTTGTTAGTGTGTTGTCAGTGTTGTTAGTGTGTTGTCAGTGTTGTTAGTGTGTTGTCAGTGTTGTTAGTGTGTTGTCAGTGTTGTTAGTGTGTTGTCAGTGTTGTTAGTGTGTTGTCAGTGTTGTTAGTGTGTTGTCAACTTGGGATATATTTTGTTTACACTCTTAATTTTTGGTTTACATGAGATATATATTGTTTACACCTTTGAATATGTTGTTTAAAGCTATTGTTTTGTTTACACCCTTGAGTGTGTTGTTTAAGTAAGCTATTTCTTTGTTTACACCCTTGAGTTTGTTGTTTATGTGGGATATATTTTGTTTACACCTTTAAATCTGTTGTTTAAAGATATTGTTTTGTTTGCATCTTTAAGCTTGTTGTTTATGCTCCCCTAAAAAATAAAAATAGCGACAGTGAGAGAGATATATATTCCTCAGTTTGTTTTTCTTTCACCAAAATGTGTACAGAATGCTGCCTGTTATTATAACCGGGTGACGATTTGCTCAAAGGAAATGACTCAAAATAACTCGATGACAATTTTTTTCAATACGATGCAAATTCTCTTTATTAACTTGTTATAGTCCACGTGTCTCTCTCATTAAATAACTCAAGATGGTGTGTGTGTGTGTGTTTGTTCAGCTTAATATACTCTTATGTTTTTGTTGTAGTTGTTGTTGTTGTAGCTGCTGTTGTTGTTGTTTTAGTCGTCGTCAACACACACAACCCGTCACATTTTCGTGGTTGATCGTGGCAACCTTGTCCTCACCTATGGCAGACCTCACACTACTGAAGAGATGTTGCTCTTTTAATACCAATATTCACTCAAACACCACCAGAATCTATAAGACACTGTGTATACGTTTCTGACACACACTCTGGTAGATGCAAAACACAATACTGACATTATGAGGAATCGAGTCTCGTTCCTCCTTTAAAATTAATGGATTATATTGGTAAGTTGGCTGACATCTTTATTGACTGTGGCTTCCAATATCTGTACCTTTGTGTTAAGGTTCTGTTTAGATTTCCTTTATTTACAACAGAACCTGGGAGTCTTATTATCTGTTGAATCACATGGGGAATTATTATCATTTGTTTGGGGTGTTTTTATTTGGCGTTGATTTAGTGATGATGTACAGTAGTTTTGGTGGGGGTTTTTTTTAGCGTCGATATGGTGGTGATTTACCGTCGTTTTAGTGGTGATTTGGCGTCGATTTAGTGATTTGGTGGTGATTTACCGTTGTTTTGGTGGTGATTAGGTGGTGATTTGACGGACATTTTTCTCTTTGTATAATTTTTCTGAAGTTAGGGTAGGCTAAGTTAGGTTCCAGAGTGTAAGTTACGGCTCCTTATCGACTACAGAACACCCTGCAGATATACCGTCATTAGATTCCGTTCAGTAACCTTTGAATAATTTAACTGGAACGACAAATAACTTTTTACAAGGAAAATTTTATTTGTAAGTGTCTATTAACCTGATGTGTTATGATAGTTTTGAAAGTATGTTTTTAAGTGAGTTCATAAGTACGTATATGCACTACACTTAAGTTCAAATATACTTTTATTTATGTAACAGGTTCATACACACCCTATTACTTAACACTTAATACACTTTTCACTACTTATACACGTAATACATACCCTTATTACTTATGCGCTTAATAAAAACCCTCCTTACTTCACACTTAATACTTAAAAGGTTAAAACACACACTTATAAAATCATTATAATTCACTCAATCTCCACAAAAT
>NW_024736769.1:0-20800 GCF_018991925.1 Homarus americanus
CGAGGTTGCCACTGGATGCGGGCCGAGGTTACTTGCCCGAATTTACCATAGGCCGACGTCACTGGCAACCGAGATTGTGCTGCTGTCATCAACACAAGAAAACGCCTCAACTCTTGTGTATATGTAAACACTGATATTATGATCTGATTTATAATTAAACCTGAAATGTTGGATTCTGTAAGTTAAAAGAGATTTGTTAAAGTATTATTTTTGGGGGGAAATTTAACTTAAACAAAGAGACATCGGAAAATTTGTTCAAACTTGTACCCAGAACCAGCAGAACCTGATGGTCAGTCCCCCCGTAAGGTCACGGTGTCTCTGTTATATAAAGTTTGTAAGGTGCTTATATATTACAGCTTCACTTTTCTTAATATACAGTATTGGTTAATGTATAAAAGCTATTTTATAATGAATAATTCACTCCTCTTGTATATCTTTGTCACTTATTTATTCTTATACTAATACAATAAGCAGAGCAATGAAGAATATATATACTTTATCAATAAAATGATTCCATTATAACCATACAGTAATTTAATAAGTCGGTAAATGAGGAAGTGAAATACTCTCTCAGAATTGTATCAACTTTATTAAGAAGAAGTATTTAGTAATTGTTTTATAACGCGTGGCATCTCCAAGACCATCTATGTTTTCAATCCGTCGACCCTCTAGAAAATACTTTGTGGTTCCCCAGTTGAGAAGCTCTGGTAGAGAAGTAGAGTGATAGTGTAGACACCGACACAGGCTATAAACCAGTTTAAAATAATACAGATGGGAAGTATACATGATGAGACTAACTTCGCGAT
Organism: Homarus americanus; assembly: GCF_018991925.1. Taxonomy (NCBI): domain Eukaryota; kingdom Metazoa; phylum Arthropoda; class Malacostraca; order Decapoda; family Nephropidae; genus Homarus; species Homarus americanus. The sequence continues at coordinate 807 of NW_024736769.1, forward strand.
TACTAACACATACTTAAAAAAAATCATTATGGAGAGGAACTATCCGGTACACGCAGTGAGTTTCATTTTGACTGATGTGTATGTGGGCGAACCTCCCATCACCTATAAGGCCATCAGTGACGGACACACCTGGTCTGGACTACTAATCAAAACAGCTTCTAATTTCCATGGTTAAGGATGCCTGATATTATTTCCCATTTGAAATATACTTAAATTTGGATTAATTCAGGTCATCGGACTTAAGTGACTTTATCTTGTTAAATTATTACCATTAGCTACAACAACACGGAATGTACTGAGCATCAGGCGAGCTTCTATAGGTTTTTAACCTTATTATGCCCTCGTTAACTAGTGGGTGGAGTAAACCCGTACCCATAATAAAACACCAGTTTGATAGGGGAATAATGACCGTGTAGAGATAAATCTGTATTGTGGAGTAATCGCTTAATAGATGCTGTTTCACGTGATATTTTACTTAGACTAAAATTATCACTACCATGAAACATCTGTACGTGTTACCAAGATTAATATACAAAGATAAAGTTCTATTAGAATATATCAAATATAATCCTCAAATTGTTTTTTATATGTTTTAATGTAACCTAAAACTAAAGGGCTCATCAGGAAATACTAAGTAACGTATAAGTATTTTTTCTTTACAAAACAAAAATTGAATCCCTATTTGAAAACAGATATCTTAGACTGACAAGGTGACAGTTGGTTGCCTCTATTCCGGGCTTTGAATGTTTACATATATTTGATCCTTAAGGAAAAGAAAAAGTAAATTTACTTAAAATATGAGAGCAACATTTTTTTACCTAATCGTTATAAATTTTATATTATATGTAACCTCAAAAAAGAGTATTTTTATTACCTGACTGTGGCTATAGCTCTAGTGTGTTTACTTATGTGTTCCCAGAGAATTAGGCTAAGGTCTTGGGTGACTCCTCATACTTTACTTGAGCAAGAAATCTATTTTTTTTCCCGGGATCGAGATTTTTAAAAGTTGAGATCAAGATCCTTCGCAATTTTGACATTTATGAATCATCTAAGTACTTGCCCGCCCAGGTAGCACTTGAGTGGCTAAACTTCAAATAGGATATTCTTTTGGTCGTGTTTATACAACTATGACTATTTTCAAGTTAATGGATGGCTGGAGGTTTAGTGTTATTAAAAAAAAAATAGCGGAAATATTTACCAACTAGTATGGGTATATACTGTACGTACTAACTACCAATGGATTTACATTACCATGATTATAAATTAAAATTCCGGACCAAACAGACGTACAACTTGTGATACCCAGACCCACTGAGACCACCACCATGCACTCCTCTCAAACCCAGACCTCTTAAAAGATATCTACCGCCTGAATATTAAAATATTTGTGAAACTTTATTTTGATCCCTTTGAAAATTATTATGACATATACTCATAAGTTCCTAAGAATTACCAAATACCAATAATTAACTGTGCGACCATTACGACATGTCTATTTCAATCAATCAATCAAACATGTCGGTACAGTGATTTCAATGGCAACTATTAATTTACTAATCATTGTAATTTATTTGATAGAATATTATAATCCGCTAAATCTGATTCGTGGAGAAACGTAAGCTGTTCTGTGAGGGTTAAAACTCTGCCTCTCTCCCCGGGGGTGTTGTACAGTCCTGAGAGTGAGTTTCACTGCCTCCCTCCCTTATAGCTCTCCCTGCAGGTGCTGGGCGGCCGGCGGCATGTGTGTGGTCTGGTCGCCCGAATAACCGCACTGAGACTAACTGCTAGAGTTTGGGCAAGTTGTGAGGTTAACGGAGAATAACATGGGCTTCCTATTCTGGTGCCAGTGAGGATACATTACATACCTGGGTTATGAAGTTATGGTGTAGTAGGGAGAGGAGGACTCCTGCCTGGTGAGGATATAAGCTAGGGAGAAGAGGTAGGTAGCCCGGGAAAAGGTATCGATGTGGATGCTATAAGTTGTGGGCGCCAGGGTTGTGCGCCAGTGTTCGTTTGGAAACTTTTGCGATACTTTTAATTTAATTATACTTCTTGGCAGAAAGGGTTTAATTATAATTTATCATTGAAACTAATTGAATTGAAAACTATGAGGTTTGAAGTGATGAAGAATAATAGATGGTTAGATTTTGATGTCTGTAACTGCGGAAACCGACGTTCTTTTGTTTGAACACGTCAGCTGACACAGTGGAGGGTCGGACAGGGTGGAAAATCACAACGGACAGGAGAGTTAGAGCCACAGTATGTGTAAGGCAGCAGGGAAGGAGGTCTTATTTTTGTTTTTAATTTCTGAAAGCTTAAGTTTTATGATGTGCTGTACCTACTTCATGGTGTAAAGCACTAATGCCTCAAACATAGTTAACTACATAATACACAAAGTTACAAATATGTACCTTACTCTTGCCATAAGAAAATAATAAATGCACCAGCGGATTTTTTATATTAAAAGTGTACTCATCTACACAAATTAATAATAACTTGGCGCTAATACTATCCCAGACAAATATATAGAAAAATAACGTGTTTACAGAAGCTTTCACAATTTATGTAGATGACGCAATGTACTTATTTGGCAAAGGAATGATCAAGAATAAGGAAATAAAATATCTAATCGTATGGAAACAAACTTCAGCTTTACAGTAAATACAAAATACATTCCAGGAACAGTGATCCATTAAACTCAACACTGGTACATGGGGTTAAACACATATAACACACACACTCCATCTAGAGGCATGTAAGTGCACTGATCTACTCAATGGGTTTCAAACAAATGATTACGGTAAACTTGGTGTCCATTCAAATAAGTTTACTAGACTGTTTACTGTGTACAAATTACACTTTTAATGGCCATATGATTTAGGGTCGCTGGTGACTCGTAGCCGTCCAGGATCAACATATAAATACATTTGCTGATACAGTGTGTGGATCAAAGTCTATCATACAGTGAGTCTTAGTGAAGGCTCTTACTGGATGATGTTATTGCCCGAATGTATAGAGTAACACTACATAATCTCATGTGTTCAAATATACATGAGTGCACATGCGTAAATACATACAGGAAAATTACAGTCACACTCACACACACATACCTCCCTCTCTTGCGTCTTGACAAGTTCAAAAGTTCTTCAGTACATAAACTTCTACTTCGCTAAGCCTGTGAAATTTGATAATAACTTCCCTGATCAGAAGTATTTATACGCCTCTCGTAGAAAAAAAGTGCCCGATTAATGTTACACCAGTACCCCCACAAGTGATATATTCTGAAACTTATTCCTCGTCGCTAGAAACTTTCACAGGGACAAACTTAAAGGAGTTTGGCGATACATTTCAGGTCAGAAACTTTTATACGTTATTGTTAGACGAAGTTAGGAGACGAAAATGAGTGTAGGAGGATGTACAAATAAATGAATATCTTCATACAAAATGTAACCTGACCTGACCAAACCTAACTTAACCTATTTAAAGTATAAATTAAACATCATATGGCAGTAAGCAAGGGCTGAAAAGAAATATACAAAATCTTACAATATACGAATTAATATTAAGTTGTAATAATAAAAACAAAAAGTTATCTCTATTTGACAAAATCGATTGATGATTTGTAAAAGCTTAAACTAAACAGGGATAATTGCCTAATATCGATAACTTCTATGTATTATTTTAAGCTTCTGACTGGCCATCGGTGATCATGTACTTCATCATATTAGGTATTAATGAATTGTGAAATAGAAAACTTAAACTAACTTAACCTAACATTAACAAATATTAACTAAGTGTTATTTTTTTTTACCTACCAGAGGGTTGTGGGACCAGAGTGTGTTACCTGCCAGAGGGTTGTGGGACCAGAGTGTGTTACCTGCCAGAGGGTTGTGGGACCAGAGTGTGTTACCTACCAGAGGGGTGCGGGACCAGAGTGTGTTACCTGCCAGAGCGTTGTGGGACCAGAGTGTGTTACCTACCAGGGGGGATGCGGGACGAGAGTGTGTTACCTGCCAGAGGGTTGTGGGACCAGTGTGTGTTACATACCAGGGGGGTGCGGGACGAGAGTGTGTTACCTGCCAGAGGGTTGTGGGACCAGTGTGTGCTACCTGCCAGAGGGTTGTGGTACCAGAGTGTGTTACCTACCAGAGGGGTGCGGGACCAGAGTGTGTTACCTGCCAGAGGGTTGTGGGACCAGAGTGTGTTAACTGCCAGAGGGGTGAGTGAGGCGGTGTAGGTTGGAAGTGAGGCAGGAACACGAGTCTTGACCCTTAGCAAAATGAAGTGGGGGGACCATTAACCAACACGTCATCATTAGCCAGCACGTCACCATTACCCATCAACTCGTCACGATTAACCAAGGCGTTGCCATTAACTAACACGTCACCATTAACTAACAGGTCAACATAAACCAACACGTCACCATTAACCAACACCTCACCATTAACCAGCACTTTACTCTTATGCTACATGTCACCATTAACCTACGAGTCAACATTAACCAACATGTCACCATTAACCAACGCGTCACCAAACACAGCAATAGGTGTCGTCCGCTGTACCATTATTTAAAGATTTATTTCGTTTTGTAATGAGGAACAAATATAACACAGACTCATCAGCTTCCTAATGGGACGACATAAAGGTGGTCAGGTATACTTCAGCCGGAGACAAAAATGAGCTTAGGTTAGGTTAGGTTAGGTTGAATTATTTCATGATAGTTTTGTTGGGTCGATTTCTTAGGTTATGTTGGGTTGGCATAAGTAGTTTAGGTTATATTAGGTTAGGTTAAGTAACTCATTGATAATTAGGTTAGGTTGAAATTACATACTGATAGTTAGCAAAACAAAATTAATGTGTGTACGTGTATGAAACTCAAGGCTCCTGACAGGACAGTGCGTGCAAACCACAGCTTAATGTACAATACTACATAGAACTCTTGAAAGTTCGCATCTGAACTTCAGCCTTACTTACTGAAGCTGTTTCAGAGAGTAGTGAGGGAGGCGCCATACTCTAGGTTCTTGAGATAACTTGATATACACGGTTCAGTAATCAATAGGCTGTTCAAAATCCCTTATTTTAAATTATTGTATCTTATTTCAAATTATTGTCAGTGAAACAGTAAGCTATCGTTGCTCATAACTTATGAGCAACGATATGTTATGAGTCATAACATAACGCGTTTAAATATTCAATTGATATATACAATCGTACCAAAGGAGAGGAAAATATTTTATTTTTTACTTGTACCTAGTCTAAGGAATCTCATTGTTTATATTACAAAAACTGAAAGATGAGAATTTGTTCATTAGTTCATATAATACAAGTTCCAAATTTTATCCATATACATTGAGAAATATCCCATGTACTAATAAAACAAGTCATGATGCTATACACTGTAGAGCCGGGCATATTTATGACCCCTACAGGTAATTCATCATATCAGACTGCTGTACTATTAAGGTGTCAGGTGCCATTAACAACTAAGAGTGACAACAGACAATAAAAGGTGGCTTATTATTATAATACAAAGTAGTTATTTTTATGTGTCTTAATGCAACGTCATCCTTAAGGGAAGTGAATCCTGAAGCGTAGCAGTAGTTAATTTTCTTTCAATTATGAAATTATGATCAATCTGTAAGTGGTATAGATGGTAACAAGTGATCGTGGGCCCGGCTGCTGGCACGAGGAACAACATTGATGGCCATTAAAAATTTAGATTGTTTAGGCCGAAATACTTTTACTTACGAAACACTGCTAGCATGTATTGGCAAGGGCAGCCCGGAACCGTCAGGAACTCCCCCGATTGGATCCCATAGGCCACCCTTCTTCGCCAATCTCCTTAGGTGCTGAAGCAACTGAGGGTCTTCAGGACTCCGCCGAGAGGGCCAGAACAGCCGTCCTCACACCCCCAAGGAGTGATGCTAGCGAAGGTCCCGCTGGACCCCCGAGTAAGGTTGAGACTTTTCCTCTATTTCTCTTTAAGACAGAGAGGCAACACTGGCTAGTGACGCTAAGAGTATCTACTGTCATATCTTGATATATTATTACTTATTTTATAGTGGCGTCTACAACACACCGAGACTTTGGTGTTTGTTTCTGTGAGTTAAGGAGATACAGTGAGTCAACCTGAGACGTTAGTCAGCTGGTGCACAAGTTTTGAATTACGATCACAAGTACTCATATTTCATTATTTCTTTTATCCTCGCTGGGTGGGAGATACTACGCTCGACCTGTGGATGGGCCAGTAATTATGGTTACTCACTATACTATCACCATCGACCTGTACCAGCCACTTGTAATACCCAAAGCTCACTAGTAACGTCGATTATATCGTATATTAAATGTTCATCTCTTTATTTGTACGCCATTCCATGCTAGATTATACGAACCTGGCATGCTATCACCGTAATACGAACAGTAGGCAGGATACAGTCGCCATAGGCATGATAGGTAAGGTAGAATGTAAACCAGCTTATTCATGCTACCCGTCGTCACCTCCTCCAACATTCATCCGGCGCATATAGAGCGACGACATCCACTCCTACGTGTCATCCATCAGTCCAAGTAAAATAATGATTACCACATCCATAGTGGATTATATAGCACACACACACATAATAATGGAAGCCCCTCGAAATCGAAGATGGCCGGCCCAAGGGCCTCCTAGGCGTGAATTTGTTAAAGTGTAGAAGCTGTCGCCAACACAACTACCTCACCCTAAGTTAACGAGCTGCATGACCCAGTGTCAAGGAATAGTCCGAGAACACTGGACAGCTCGCCAACTGCATTGGCTAACCATTACCCCGGAACACGATCCGCAAATCGATTAACATCCAGGGTACCAATTACTGCTGGGTAGACAGAGGCAAATGGCGTAAAGAAACTTGCCCATAGTTTCACCCTGCCCGAGGATCGAACTCGGGCAGGATGCTGACCATTTCACCACAGGTCACACACACAAAAACACACACACACACACACACACACAAACACACACACACACACACACACACACACACACACACACACACAAGACCCACGTCAATAACTCACCATTTATTACGTGGAGGATCCCTCACGAGGCTCCTACAGTGTGTTGCCACTTTATCATCCACCAACTTACACACTATCATACTGCTCCTGGAAGACACTGAACACACCGTCGGGCTTTCAGCACAACTCCTCCTGGCCGTGAAGATCATCACTTCATTATGCTGACTGTATATGAATATGAAACATCTACGTCACACTTCTTATTGACTTTCTGCCTCATTTTTACACAATTGCAGGTCACAATTGTTTCTTTTACCTTGACAACACAACATACATATAATGTTTCTCTCTTTTATTATTATTATTATTATTATTATTATTATTATTATTATTATTATTATTATTATTATTATTATTATTATTATTATTATTATTATATTTTCGCCCCCCCAGGCCCTGATGTGGGTCATTGACCTGTGACCTGACTAATGCCGTAAAAAAACAAAACTGTGAAGAATATGTCAATAAGTTACTGGGGACTGTATACCGATGACATTACATGAGTTACTGGTACCTATAATTATAACTATAACATTAGTTTATATCTCCCACCCAGCGAGGATAATAGAAATAATGAAATATGAGTACTTGTGATCGTAATTCAAAACTTGTGCACCAGCTGACTAACGTCTCAGGTTGACTCACTGTATCTCCTTAACTCACAGAAACAAACACCAAAGTCTCGGTGTGTTGTGGACGCCACTATAAAATAAGTAATAATATATCAAGATATGACAGTAGATACTCTTAGCGTCACTAGCCAGTGTTGCCTCTCTGTCTTAAAGAGAAATAGAGGAAAAGTCTCAACCTTACTCGGGGGTCCAGCGGGACCTTCGCTAGCATCACTCCTTGGGGGTGTGAGGACGGCTGTTCTGGCCCTCTCGGCGGAGTCCTGAAGACCCTCAGCTGCTTCAGCACCTAAGGAGATTGGCGAAGAAGGGTGGCCTATGGGATCCAATCGGCGGAGTTCCTGACGGTTCCGGGCTGCCCTTGCCAATACATGCTAGCAGTGTTTCGTAAGTAAAAGTATTTCGGCCCAAACAATCTAAATTTTTAATGGCTATCAATGTTGTTCCTCGTGCCAGCAGCCTGGAGGCCATTGGTTCATCTCTACACTCGTGGGAACAACCAAGTCGGTTGTGTACAACAGCGTCAGAGAATTATAGCAGCCTTACAGTGAGAACGGCACCAGTGTCTTAAGGCTCATTAAGGCATCACGTATCGTTTAATACAAAAGGTGTTACCAAGTTAATGGCCGACAATCCAGTTTTTATTGTCATTTTTCCTTCTGATTTTTTTACACTTTAGTTTACATTTGTATTAAATTTAACACTTACTGTCATTTTTTCCTTACAGTAATACATACAAATGAAAAGCTTCATACAAAACATAACGTAACGTAACGTAACGTAACGTAACCTGCTTTAGGTATATTGGAATAAACAGTGATAATAGAATTAATTTACATTATTATAACAATAAAAGTACATAGGTGACCATGTAGGTCATCATATTAGGTCCACGTGAATAGTTGAAGTAACTTAACCTTAAGGAATATTACTTAACTCTTATCTTTATAAACACAGGATGATCATGACGCGTTATATGATATATTCTAAACAATGTAAATGCCAACATAAGTTTGGGAGAAAAACAACTAAATCTAAAGTTACTTAAACAACAGTAAAGACTTAAACTGTGCACATGAGACGAAAACAAATATCATAGTAATAAATGTAAGTAATAAATAACTAATTAAACCCTGAAACTAAATACGTATATTTAAATGTTCTTTGTCTTTTATATTATATTGTTCACACAGTAATGACTTTAACACATATTGAAACAATTAAAAGAAAAAAGAAAAAAAACACCGATCAACCTCGACCCGGAGGGCCAGATGACCCCTGGACAGCTCCGAGCTTGACCAGCACGTTCGTGTTTATATCATTATCTCGACTGAATTATATTACAAAGTCACTTATGAGTTTTTCAATGTTGTTTTGATAATATTTACTTATTCTCACCTAAATGTTAACAACTAGCGTCTTAAAGAATACGACCACAACTAAATAAACGCGGAAATTCACGGAGGTAACTTGGTATAACTGGCTAGACTCCCCAAGGTGCCACAGACCTGCCATCGTCTAGTAGTCTTTCATCGTGTAGCTATACATACGAACACGTTTACTATATAGCTGGAGTATTTTACACGTTTCTTATACAGCCACTACTGAGGTGGAGGGAGGGAGTGAGGGGGCTACACGATCAACCCATAAATCAGGTATAGCTTGTCGAGGACGGGCTACGGGGCAATGTAAGCAATGGGGCTACTAAGACTATAGGTATAGGCTCCAAGTCCACGCCAGGCCAGGCCTGAGATGATGCCGTCACTTGGAGCGTCCTCAGCGGATATTACACGACTTGTATCTCTCGTCCATCTCTCCCTGGGTGAGGAGGGAGGAGGGGGAGGAGGAGGGGGAGGAGGAGGAGGGGTAGGGGAAGGAGGAGTGGGGAGGAGGAGGAGGAGGGGAGGGGGGAGGAGGATAGGAGAGAGGGAGGGGAAGGAGGAGGAGGAGGAGGGAGGGAGGGAAGGAGGGGAGGAGGGGGAGGAGGAGGGGGAGGAAGGGGAGGGGGGGAGGGGGAAGGAGGGGAGGATGGGGAGAGAGGAGGGAAGGAGGGTGGGGAGGAGGGGGAGGAGGAGGGGGAGGAGGAGGAGGGGTAGGGGAAGGAGGAGTGGGGAGGAAGGGAAGAAGGAGAAGAGGAGGAAGAAGAGGAGGGACGTAAAGGGGAAGAGGAAGAAGAAGAGGCGGAGGAAGGAGAAGGAAGAAAATAAGGAGTAGGAGGAAAGTGAGAAGGAAGAAAGAAGGAGGAGAAAGAGGAGAGAAGAGAAAGAAGATGGAAGAAAGACCGAGAAGGGGAGGGGAGAAGAATGGACACAAAGCGAACAGTAGCAAGTTTCAGTGTTGGTGGTGGTGGTGGTGGTGGTGGTGGCGGTGGTGGCAGTGGTGGTGATAACAGCAGTGGTCACGTTAGTAGTAGTATTAGTGGTGATTTTAAGTGGTGCAGATGACGTGGTGGTGAGTGGTGATACGTGGTGGTAGTCACAGACATGGTGGTGGTAGTGATGATAATAGCAGTGGTAGTGGTGGCAGTAGTAGTGGTGGTGATAATAGCAATGGTCACACAGTCCTGTCGTAACTGGCTGGCGGGTCTCAGGTGACATGTTGGGGCGGAAGGGGACAGAACAAAGCCTCGGCATCCGTCACCCCCTCCTTCCCTCCCAGACAGTTAACAGTCACAAAACGTCTCGACCTGTAAACATCTCAGCCCTGGGAACACTCGCAGAAACCGGAGAGAGTCCCTGAGAAAACCCTGTAGAAACCGCCGTGGCCCGAGGGATGGACTAGCCGAGAAAATCATAACGAATTTCAGGAAAGCTCTTTTGGCTCCTCCACCCGTCCGTCCGCCTCATGGGAAAAGGTTTTCTTTGCCATTTTAAAAGATTTGGAGCCACAATGAGGGATTTTTCACCGCTAAGGGTAAGGTATGAGGAGGTGGTGGGGGAGGGGGGGATGGAGAGAAGGGGAGAGGGTGAAGGGAGGGGAAGGAGTGTATAGGGGGAGGTAGTGAAGAAGGAGGGGGTGGACGGTAGTATCCCAAACACCCACTTATGTAATGGAGGTTTAGAATGCACTACCAAACACACTTATCATATACGCCTCAAAAATATTATCACATCATCACTAACTAATAAAACACAAGACTTGGTGAGTTATGTGTGAAGGGGATCATTCAGGTGGTGTGATAATACAATGTAAGAGAGAAACTTCACTAAATGGAGGAGGAGACACACACGTCCTCCCCATGGCTCCCACACACTCGCCGATAAATCACGTTCCGACTTCTTTATAAGGACCTTCCTGTTACCTGAATAACCCGGCAGCTGCAGCCTCAACCAATGGGGCGCCGCGCATTACCGCCGGCCTCCAATAATTACACCACAGCCAGGAAAGGGGCGGGTTTTGGGATTGATAAAAAACGCGCCATTCCCACTCTCGCGTGTGATTGGGCGAAGAAGGAAGATGATAAAAAGAGGCGACTGTGATTGGCTGGCACCGCGTGTAATCACATATGACATGATGAAGATGATGATGGTGTTGCGATAAGAGGAAGGTGTGTACTAGTGTGTGGTTGGTGGTGGCGGTAGTGGTGACTGGCATGTGTGACGTGTGTGTGTGTGTGTTGGCTACTGATGGCGACCCTCTACACTGCCCCTGTTCCCACAACCACCCCCAACGCGCCTCACCATCGCTCCACACTACCCTCCCATAACATATAATTACAGTATTTAAGTTATTAATAACAGCAATTTAGTATTTATTATAGTTTTTCGTATAGAGAAAAACACGTAAAAACAACATAGGATAAACTGGACAGTGTCAGATTGTGGGTGTCGGGAAACGTTGGAAGTGTGTAGTAGTAATAATAATTAACGGTTTATTGAAAAATATGGCAGGCAAAAAACTGAAAATATAAACTAAACAGAGATGAGTGGGTCACTTTTTTGTCAAGAAATACACAAGTAATATTAGTGGTAAATAATATTACTTGTATATGATGACAAGGAGGACTGGATCTTTTAACAGTTTCAGAACAGTTACGGTACTAAAGTGAGATAGACAAGGAGTGACTACACAGGTTAACTACGAGTTATGAAGTGTGTGTGTGTGAGGGGGGAGTGTATATGTGGGGAGACTGGATTTGTGAGGGTAGTCGAGGTTTATGTAAGGGGATGTGTGGGAGGGTAATAACCATGATAGATGTTAGGGCAATGTGTTAGGGGGGGGACGAAAATATTGGGTACTGTAATCAAATAAGAAACATTGTTGTGTGACCCGGGTGTATCGCTTGGGTGAATAACACGACAGACTATGTCAACACACTTCCCTTATGTCGTCTCTACTGCTGCAACTGTGAGAGGTGATGACGTTCTCACTACCGCACTACTAAATTATTGGTGGCTCGTCAAATAGGCCCCACACCTAATGGATCGGGGCCTATTAAGAACTGAGGCCTAAACTCAATCTTAACTCACTCCTTCCCCACTACAGAAGTCACTCTCCTTAACTTACACTGACTGACATACCTTCACGTTGTCAATCAGCATATCTAGGAGAGCCAGACGTTGTGTGGTTTACGAAACGGACAGTTAGAACAGGCTGGAGATGGGTGATGCTAAGTGGTGGGACGGACAGTTAGAACAGGCTGGAGATGGGTGATGCTAAGTGGTGGGACGGACAGTTAGAACAGGCTGGTGATGGGTGATGCTAAGTGGTGGGACGGACAGTTAGAACAGGCTGGTGATGGGTGATGCTAAGTGGTGGGACGGACAGTTAGAACAGGCTGGTGACGGGTGATGCTAAGTGACGGGACGGACAGTTAGAACAGGCTGGTGACGGGTGATGCTAAGTGATGGGACGGACAGTTAGAACAGGCTGGTGATGGGTGATGCTAAGTGATGGGACGGACAGTTAGAACAGGCTGGTGATGGGTGATGCTAAGTGACGGGACGGACAGTTAGAACAGGCTGGTGACGGGTGACTCTATATGATGGGAAGCGAGACAGATATTAAACTAGAGTAATACCATGAGGACCCTGAACCAATAACGGAGCTACAACACAACACATCCTTCACATCAGTAAGAAAAGACGAATAACACATTAAAGGAACAGAGAATCCAGTATTTGTTGTGGATTCCGACCATCACGTGGTGGTAGTAGAGAGAGAGAGAGAGAGAGTAATAAGCCTTATTGATATGAAAATAAAGCAAGGAGCATCTGACATTACTATCAAGAGCCTGGTACCAGTAACAAGCAACAGCGTGAGGTTTTGGGGAGTCACAGTAACTGACAGGGTGTGGGGGTGTGGGGGGGGGAGAGGGAACACGACACACCTTAGTGACCGATAAAATAAAATTATACAGGTTGAATACGGAGTTCTCTTACCCTATAACTGTTTCTTTAATAAACCAAACTGGATTTTCATTTTATTTTAGATTAGGTTAATTTAGGTTTGGTGTCTGTGAGATGGTAGTGGGAGAGTAGAGGGACTTCCTTCACCCCCACAGTACTACTACACACCAAGTCCCAGGTTGCTGATCTGACTTCATGCCTCATTTACACACAATTGCAGGGTCTCAATTTTTTCTATTACATGACAAAACAACATACATATATAGCATTTCTCACTGTTGATTTTTTTTCATTCTTGCATTTCTTTTTATGTATTATTATCACAGTGTTGTTATTATTATTATTACCATTAATATTTTGTTTTACTTTTAATTATAAATTTTATTTACTATGAATTATTATTATTATTAATAAATTTTCGCCCCCCGGGCCCTGATGTGGGTCAGTGACCTGTGCCCGGGTGGGCTAATCCCCGTAAAAAAAAAAATGCAGGATCTCAATTGGTCTCAATTGTTTCTCCTACTATTGACAACACAATATACATATATTGTTTCTCACTTTTGATTTTTTTTCATTTTGTATTTCTTTATTTTTATTATTATTATTATTATTATTATTATTATTATTATTATTTTTTTTTTTATTCTTATTATGATCATTATTACATTTTCGCTCTCTAGGCCCCGATGTGGGTCAGTGACCTGTGCCTGGGTGGGGCTAATCCCCGTAAAAAAACCCTGCCAGGCCACATTGAGTCACTACCCCGACCCCCCCCCCCTGGGTTTTAAATGGCCATATCGTGTTGTCAGCGGTATCTGGAGAACCTTTATCAGACACTGGAGGGTTTTATCGTGTGGTCAGACTTGAAAAATAATGATTAAGAGGCGATATTTGTCATTGTGTAGACATTTTTAATATTTGAGTCACCTTTTTTGTTTTTTTTACACTTTTCGGTCTTGTTGTGGCCCTGGTCTGGTGGTTGTGTGGGTGATTGTTTAAACGGGCCCAGTCCACATAGACTCCAACCTAACCTAACCTAACCTAATCTACCAAGATCCTAGTAGGTCCTTAATTCTAATCCGTCTCAGTCCTAGGTACGATGAAGTCCTTTTATAATCAGGACCTAAAACTGGGACCCGTGTGACCCCTCAGTCGTCTCTGCTGAGCAACACAACACTTGATGCTACCTGTCTATATACAGTATGGTGAAGACGCGCCATGTACACGTTTGTTAATATGGTGTGTGTGTGTGTGTGTGTGTGTGTGTAGACAGCAGTAACATCCGTACGCATAAGACAAACAATTATCCCAACATCAGGAATATTAAGCGGTCTTTATCACTGTTATGATATCTCAGAAGAAATCACAGTAACAAAATACATGTTAACAAAATACATGTTTACATATGTATTTTGTGTGTAAACAGTATACTTTGGTAAATCTGTTGTTGTACTGATCGTTACTCTGTTTACACCATCTGTGACTCCTACTATAAACATCTGAAAAACATCAAACATCCACTTTAGAACAACAAGACAATTACTTCTTCTACAGGTTGAGTATGTGAGCTGGTGCAGGTGTGACCGGCAGCCTTCCACCTGTCGTCCAGCGAGCACAACCAACCAACAAGTTCGTCTGTGCCTCTAAAGGACACACACTCAGGAATAAAAACCAGCTCAAAGACATCTGTTGATACCACTTTAAAGAAAGGCCTTACCAGAATCCAGATAACTGTGTGAAACAAATAACTGTTAACTACTTATATATAATAAAGCCCAATCAAAGTCCAATAGCTTAAAACATCAGCAAATTACATAATGTTCTGTGTAATTCTAACCTAACCTAACCTAACCTAACCAAACCTCAAATGATGGTGTTTACATTCTGCAATTATCAAAAGAAAAAAACTACTGAGGTAACATACTTTTCTTAAGCACTCCCATCATAAGGTTTAAGTCCAGAATTAATGACAAACCTTCATACCCCCCCCCCCACCCCAAAATAAATAAATAAATAAATAAATAAATAAATAAATGCTAAAACATGCAAATAGTACGTCAAGATTATATTCTCATCAAAAAATAAAAATGAATAAAATACAGTCATGGATAAAAGTTCGCTCCTGTGGTGAAACAGAGTCGCGAGAATGAGTCTCCGAACTGACTGTTTTGTCTCATTTGGGGTCGATGCTGCTTCATAATGGGATGGAACGAACTTTTGACCCCGACTGTATACACACTGGAAGTTCCCTGAAGAGAAGACAATGTATGAGATTTAACTAGGAATCTGAAGACGTCACTCGAGGGATTGTCCAGTGCAGTCATTTCTCTCCTTCTGATAAGTCACTTTATAATGTAAACCTCTAATACGACGTTCAAGTTATAATTTCAGTATTGTAATAAAAGTTCATGAAGAGATTAAAAGTATTTCAGTCAAATATACATATCTTGATGAGAGAGAGAGAGAGAGTGACCCCCCCCCAAAAAAAAAGATAAAAATAACAATAATAATAATAAAGACCAAACAAAATTATGAAAATCTATAGAGAGGGAACGAAAGGACCATAAAATTAGTTACGTTTGCAATCTATGATAAACAAAACGAATAAATCTATACGCACACATACACGTGAGGTCACTCATATCAACACCCGAGGACGAGTTACTACACCACGTGAACACCACACCACCTGGTGTCTCCATGACCAGTCCAGGCCCGGGCCATCAACTGTAAACTATAATAATTTGTATGTGCAATCATTATTCCTTCTCCTTTCAATAATGAAAGCTTTTGTTAAACGACCCACCCACCCCATGTCTTTGTATGTAATAAGTCATTTTTGTCCAATGTATATTTTCAGCCTTCGGGCTGCAGAACTTTTCCAATAAACAGTTAATTATTATTATCATTATTATTTACACATACACACACACAATACATCCTTGACACTACATCCTTGACCACCGAAGGGTCAAGACGTACCTGGCGCTCCTCTCGGAGCAGCCAGGTCAACTGTTAAGTTGGCCCATACCAACCCCCTCCCCTGAACCCTCCTCCCCACCGGAATATCAACAAGTTCTCGCCAGAAGTTACAATTTCATTTAGGAATGGAACGAAACCAGTGTTAAACAGAGGTGAACAGTGGTGAACAGTGCTTAAGTCAGTGAGAACAACTCAACAGTAACAGTCGCACCCAAGTTAACCTTCACACAGTGAGGTCCCAGGTACCCAATCATAACGGCCCCCGCGAGACCCAACAACAACCACCGATGTGTTAATCGTCTACGATAGGAAGGCCTGGGACCAAACCTCACTCATATAACACCATCTGTGAGGGAATTACTACACCACATGTCCCTCATAACACCATATGTGAGGGAATTACTACACCACGTCAGGCCCCTCATAACACCATCTGTGAGGGAATTACTACACCACGTCAGGCCCCTCATAACACTATCTGTGAGGGAATTACTACACCACGTGATGCCCCTCATAACACCATCTGTGAGGGAGTTACTACACCACGTGAGGTCCCTCATAACACCATCTGTGAGGGAATTACTACACCACGTCAGGCCCCTCATAGCACCATCTGTGAGGGAGTTACTACACCACGTCAGGCCCCTCATAACACCATCTGTGAGGTAATTACTACACCACGTGAGGTCCCTCATAACAACATCTGAGGGAACTACTACACCACGTGAGTTCCTCCTAACACCATCTGGGAGGGAGTTACTAAACTACGAGTTTGCTGTTCAACACCTACATTAATCTGTATGTTCACTGTATGTTCCTTTACCTTTCTCTAATGAAGGCTTTTGTTAAACCACCAATGTATGTAATAAGTCATTTATGTCCAGTGTATATTTTCAGCCTTCGGGCTGCAGAATTTCTTTCAATAAACCGTTAATTATTATTATTTATTATCATTACACACACACGCTGTAATCTTCTGGTGTCCCCTGCAGGTTGCCATGTCCTATATCTCTCTCCACACTACGCCATCACCTGTACGGCTGCATGGGATGATTGCTGCGTTCCTCCTCCTGACGAAGTGTTTATCTTAACTGTTCCTACCTGTTTTTTTTGTGTAACAGCTGTGTGTGTGTGTGTGTGTGTTTTATGCTATCTTATCATGTATTTACCTTACATGCTACAGTTGATAATATCTTTACAATAGCACCTGGTTATAGTA
The DNA here is from genome assembly GCF_018991925.1 of Homarus americanus. Lineage (NCBI taxonomy): Eukaryota > Metazoa > Arthropoda > Malacostraca > Decapoda > Nephropidae > Homarus > Homarus americanus. The sequence goes on from NW_024736769.1 coordinate 18,041, forward strand.
GGCAAATTTACATACCAAATCTATGCTAGGAAGGGGGAATAGGAAGGGAGAATAGGAAGGGGGAATAGGAAGGGAGAATAGGGAGGTAATACTGAAACTAGAGGGTTTGTTGCGTGTTCAAGGGTACAAGGTATCATTTGGTTGAGGTATACGAATACAGTCATCAGTACTGTACCCACAAAGCAAATATAGTACTCTGCTATTACGGTCCAAGGATAACATCACCACCAACACGATCTGGCAAACAATGAAATCTGGGTACTATAAAATCTATGTCAGGAAAAGAGAGCAAGCTATATGGTGTTAAGGGATCACATGAAGATTAGACCCCATAGTTTATTTCACCGTTAACACTACCTCTGGTGGGGTTAGGTTAGGTTCATTTTACAAACATAAGGATCTTAACTACTGTAGCCGTTAAGCAAAATACAATACCGTCACGGCATATAATAATCACCTCTACTGACAGTCGGATAATGCTGTAGAATTTTAGGTATGGCGGTGTGGACTGAGATGTGGTACGGCCAGATTATAGCTAGTGGGGGGGGTGGGGGGAGGATGTATACGGTCAGATTATAGTTAGTAGGGAGGGTTGTGTATACGGCCAGATTATAGTTAGTAGGGAGGGTTGTGTATACGGCCAGATTATAATTAGTAGGAAGGGTTGTGTATGCGGCCAGATTATAGTTAGTAGGGAGGGTTGTGTATACGGCCAGATTATAGTTAGTAGGGAGGGTTGTGTATACGGCCAGATTATAGTTAGTAGGGAGGGTTGTGTATACGGCCAGATTATAGTTAGTAGGGAGGGTTGTGTATACGGTCAGATTATAGTTAATAGGGAGGGTCGTGTATACGGCCAGATTATAGTTAGTAGGGAGGGTTGTGCACACGGCCAGATTATAGTTAATAGGGAAGGTTGTGTATACGGTCAGATTAGAGTTAGTGAGGGAGGGTTGTGCATACGGCCAGATTATAGTTAATAGGGAGAGTTGTGTATACGGCCAGATTATAGTTAGTGAGGGAGGGTTGTGTATACGGCCAGATTACTCAGATAGTGGGAGTACTGTATATACGGTCCAGGTGTTATGGGCAGGGGCAGCCTGTGTGCACTCTAAGCACGACAAATGTGGGTGAAGCTATGAATAAGGTAGCTATGAATACAGTGAAACTATAAATACGGTGAAGCTATAAATATGGTGAAGCTATAAATACGGTGAAGCTATAAATAAGGTAGCTATAAATACGGTGAAGCTATAAATACGGTGAAGCTATAAATAAGGTGAAGCTATAAATAAGGTGAAGCTATAAATATGGTGAACCTATAAATACGGTGAAGCTATAAATACGGTGAAGCTTTTAATATGCAGAAACTATTAATACGGTGAGGCTATAAATAGGGTGAGGCTATAAATACGATGAAACTATTAATACGGTGAAGCTATAAAGTGTAGCTACAGATAAGGCGAAGCTATAACAAAAGTTGCAGCTATAAATAAGGCTAATATATATGTACACCTGAAGCTAAACTGAAGCCATTAATATGTGATCATTGTCAGCCTGAAGTCACAGCCAGTCTCTTCATATGGCCAGACTTAATTGGCGACATGGCCAAGCTGCAAACGTGGTCAGGTTGTGTACATGGCCAGATTATAGATATGACCAGGCTGTAGATATGGCTAAGTTGTGGACATGACTAAGCTATGGAGTTGGTCAGGTTGTGGACATGGCCAAGCTGTACACATAGCCAAGTTGTGGACTTGGTTAGGTTGTGGATATGGCCAAGCTCTAGACATGACCAAGCTATGATATGGCCGTGTTGTGGACGTGGAAAGGTTGTGGACTTGCCCAAGCTGTAGATGTGGTCAGGTTGTGAACATGGCGAAGCTATGGACAAGACGCTGTGAACATGGCCAAGCTGTAGACATGACGCTGTGAACATGGCTAAGCTGTGTAGATATGGCCAAGCTGTAGTTAAGGCCAAGGTGTAGACATGACGCTGTAAACATGGCCAAACTGTAGACATGACGCTGTAATCATGGCCAAGCTGAAGACATGAAACTGTAAACATGGCCAAGCTGTAGACGTGGACATCTCGTAACTGGCAGCGTCACTGTACTTAACAATCGATATGAATGAATCAGTTCCCAGAACCTCGATGTGATGGCGGTGGCGTGGTGAGCGTCGTGACCAGGCACCAGAGCGCCCTATGTCCTGCCCGGTGACCCTCACTCTGCACCGTCACTCTTGGTACACATCGCACCACCTCACCTCGACCTGCTCAGCACATTAAGTGTTTGTTACAGCGGGGTTGAGGAGGAGTGAGTTTTTCCCATTTCGTTTTAGTCCGGGTTTTCGGGTTCCTCTGCCTCCTATTGCATTAGTAAAAACTAGTGACTCGGGAAAGGCCGCGGACCGACCGTTAAACCCCCAAAAGAAAAGGGAATTTCGACTCTGTCCTTTCGCACATAGGGGACAGTCTCATAAGAACATAAGAATGGAGGAAACTGCAGCGGGCCTATTGGCCCATACTGGGCAGTCCCATTTATACCCAACCCCTACTGCTCACATGAGCATCCAACCTATGTTACCAATCCAGTGTTTACCTATTTCGCGCCTAAATCTAAATTTGTCTAATTTAAAACCATTGTTACGAGTTTGCTCTTGGTTGGATAGTTTGAGTACCATTGTAATGTCCCCTTTGTTCAGCCCTGACTTCCATTTATATACCTCTATCATATCGCCTCTCACTCTACGTCTCTC
>NW_024736770.1:0-15514 GCF_018991925.1 Homarus americanus
CTAGAAGTTACGTATTGGTCTAGGAAGGGGGCAATATTTTTGTAGGACAACAATAATCATCAGTCAAGTCTTCTGTTGCGTATTTACATTGTCACCTTTTTGATGTATTAGATATGGTTAGACTGGTTTTCTTCATGTCCGCTGCGCCTCTGCCTTCCTTCATTCTGTCACGCCATCTGCTCCTTCCAAATTTGTCACGCCTTCTGCCTTCCTTAATCCTGTCACGTCTTCTGCCTTCCTTTCGTGGTGTCACGCCTTCTGCCTTCCCTTCTGCGTGTCACGCCTTCTGCCTTCCTTCATTCTGTCACGCCTTTCTGGCCTTCCCTTCATGCTGTCACGCCTTCTGCCTTCCTTCATGCTGTCACGCCTTCTGCCTTCGTTCATGTTGTCACGCCTCTGCCTTCCTCTTCATGCTGTCACGCTCTTCTGCCTTCCTTCATGCTGTCACGCCTTCTGCTCTCTGTTCATGCTGTCACGCCTTCTGCTTTCCTTCATGCTGTCACGCCTTCTCTGCCTTCCTTCGTGGTGTGTCACGCCTTCTGCCTTCCTCCATGCTCCACCACACCACCTGCCTTCCACGCTCCACCACACCACCTGCCTTCCTCCATGCCCACCACACCACCTACCTTCTCCCACGCTCCACCACACCACCTGCCTTCCCTCCACGCTCCACCGTACCACCTGCCTTCCTTCATGCTCCACCACACCACCTGCCCTCCTTCACGCTCCACCCACCACACCACTCCACCTTCCCCCACGCTCCACCACACCACCTGCCTTCCTCCACGCCCACCGTACCCACCTGCCTCCACGCTCCACCACACCACCTACCTTCCCCACGCTCCACCACACCACCTGCCTTCTTCCACGCTCCACCACACCACCCACCTTTCTCCCACGCCCACCACACCACCTGCCTTCCCTCCAAGCCCCACCACACCCACCTTCCTCTCCACGCCCACCACACCTGCCTTCCTCCACGCTCCACCATACCACCTGCCTCCTCCAGCCCACCACACCACCCACCTTCCCCACGCTCCACCACACCACCTGCCTTCTTCCACGCTCCACCACACCACCCACCTTCCCCTGCCCTACCCCACCACCACCTGCCTTCCTCCACGCCCACCACACCACCCACCTTCCCCCACGCTCCACCACACCACCTGCTCTCTCCAAGCCCACCACACCACCTGCCTCCACCATGCTCCACTGCACCACCTGCCTCCTCCAAGCCCCACCACACCACCCACCTTCCCCCACGCCCACCACACCACCTGCCTTCTCCAAGCCCCACCACACCACCTGCCTCTCCACCACTGCCCACCCACACCACCTGCCTTCCCTCCAAGCTCCACCACACCACCTGGCTCCTCCTTCACGCTCCACCACACCACCTTCCCCCGCTCCACCACACCCACCTGCCTTCCTCCACGCTCCACCCACACCACCTACCTTCTCCCACGCTCCACCACACCACCTGCCTTCCATCACGCCCACCGCATCCACAGACAAATATTTACTCTCATGACATTTCTCATCTATGTTGTTTATCTTTCATCTTCGTCTCAGATGTCTCCGAATTCATATTTCCAATTTCATAAAAAAATCAATTTTCCTTCCCTCCCCCTCCTCCTACTCCTCCTTTCTCCTCCCTCCCCAACCCCACTCCTCCCCAGCCTCCACTCCTCCCAACCTCATCCTCCCAACTCCTCTCCCTCCCAACCTCTCTCCCAACTCCTCTCCTCCTCCTTAATCAAATCCTAAAAAAAAAGTATTTCCATTTATGTTTCACTTTGATCCTGTACTGTTATTATTTTCTCCTTCAATGAATATATTTGCTTTTGTACATATATACTTTATTTACTAAATTTCTCTTGTATTATCCTTTAATATTTTCACAAATTCTTCATAAAATTACCACGGTTTATCTCCTTATTCTGTATCCTTGTATGTATATATTGTTTATCTACTGCCTCTATGTATTAAACACCTATAATACCTGGTGTGGTGTGAGAGAGACTTAAATTTTCTTCCTCAGTGATTGTGATTGGAGGGAGTGTCAGTGGGTGCAGTCAGTGTGTCTTGGCCAGTCAATGAGCTCAGTCAGTGAGTGAGGAGACAGTGTCTAGTGGCATGAGTGATATGTTCAGTATCATAGTTAGTACAGCATGAGTGACATAGTACAGCACCATTGTTAGTGGCTACATGAGGATATAGCACAAAAGTAAGTTTCATTGTTACATATGACACACACAGCATGATGACATAGTACAGTATCTATTGTTAGTACAGCATGAGTGGCATAGACGTTCATTGTTAGCAGTTGTTATGATCTGTTATTGCATTGTTACTTATGACATAGGACAGTGTCATTGTTAGTATTGTTATGTTTTGCTAGTACAGTATCATTGTTAGTGCCATTTGTTTACAGCGTTCATTGTTAGTAAGTGAGGAGTGTTATTACAGCACGTGTCATTGTTAGTAATGCATGAGACATAGTACAGTTAATTGTTATTTGAGTTTTGTCATGTCATGAGCGACTTGTACTGTTGGTAAATGACATTTGAGTACTGTTGTTGTTTATTACATCATTGACATGGTATTGTCAAGCGATCAATGGTTGCCATGAATAACATAGTACGTTATGATGACTTGTTACAGTTATGAGCGACGTTATGATAACGTAGCACAGCATGAGCGACATATACAGCATGAGTGGCATAGTACAGCACGAGTGACATAGTACAGTATCATTCTTAGTACATGAGGACATAGTATAATTAGTACAGCATGATGAGTGATTATATTATTGTTAGTAGAGCATAATGACGCTGCACTTTCACACCAGCTCCCAATCTCTCGTCCTTACACGACACCATACGCTTTCTGTCAACCATTCAGTCTTTAACAACTACAGTATATTCTCTTACTGCGTGTGTTATTTTCTTTATCTCTTCCAGTCTGTTCTTTCATCTCGATTTATATGGACGAATCAGTTATAATGTTTGTCAATGTTTATAGCAATTATGTCACCTTCTTAGAAACGTCCCTATCCACAACACCACTTGTTATCTCTATTAATAAATCATCACATTTCTATGAACTACAATCACTTTTTTGTATATATTATCTTTTAATATTTGTGTGGTTTCCTTCTGTTTATTTTCTTATCATTAACGTCTGCATCTTCTCCTTTTATTACGTTGGTTTTATCGTATTGTACTTTATATAACCTGAAATTTCTACTCAGTCAAAATGATAATAATGATCTTGGTGTCTATTATTATTTAACAAGTTTTCAATATATTTCTTCTTATAATTATTATGTGGCTTAATCCTCAGTCGAGCGACGGGGTGTCGGCCGACCTAGAGTAAGGTAATTCACGAAACTCCACTTATGAGACCATGTATAAGTCTTAAACTTTATATGCAATGAATTGTACTTCATAGTAATCGACGAATTTTATACTTATTAATGGTATTTGTTGACAACATTAGGAACAACTGCCTCAACTGATCTAGTGCCAGCACAGAACCAGTTAATGTCTTTTCGGTATCAAGTGATGTTATTTTCACTAGTCCTGGTTGAGATTCATTTATAACGATGCGTTTAGATATTATCTAGCGTGTGGGGTCCTACTTGGTGCTCTCTTCTTCTTTTTATCTTTATGTTACAAAATCACAGAAGGAAAGACATACGGGAAATATTTTTCTGTATTCAATATTATGAATTTATCAACATTTGGTGAGAATAAGAGGCACCGAGTTATATTCTCTCGTGACAAACCCAACATAACCATATTCAGATACAATTTCTGAAGGATTTCTTAGTTTTTGATTAATCCATTTTTTAATATATGTTAACTTTGATGGCTGATACATTAGTTCTAGATCTAAACATCCATTTTTTTATGTTTTCACAAGTTTATGTCAATCTAAAATTACATCGGTGTAGAAGTTTCATTTAAACACAAACACAGTAAATCACACGTTCTGACGAGTCTTAGACCATATTGTTGACTATAATTATACACGTTCATGTCTATAGAATGGTTTTGATATGTAGCGCCTGTTAGTAAGGCGCAGTGTTTGATCTTCAAATTTTTTATTCTTTGTCATTTATTAACTCGTGAATGGATTCTACCAATAACAATGAGGTCAGTTTTTTTTAGATTTTACACACATTTCATTAGCCATTTCACCCTTGAACATTTGTAAAACATTGCCACTGGTAAACACTAATCAGTTTGAGAAATAAACTTTCCGATGCGACACGAGGTAATACAATCACACAATCTTGTTGGTTTGTGAAGATTTTGAGGAAGTGAGGAAGATCTTGTTGTGGCGCTATGGACACACACACACACACACACACACACACACACACACCACATACATACATACACACACACATACATACATACATACATACTGTTACGAGTTGGGGATTTAGAATATAGTTATACGTCTACCCAGATCCCAACAGGTAACAACAATAAAAAAAAACAAAGACACCGGACTATAAAGGGTAGACAGGATGCGAGTTGTTGTATATAATAAAGTACCATAAATCTTTTAACAAAATATTCAGCTTATAAATTACTCCTTAACACTAAACTTTACCTAAACATTAACAGTATATACATATTAATACAACATAAACAATCTTGAAGCTAAGTGGACGTGGGGAGTTAATAAAAAATAAGTACTTAAGTGAGGAGCTGAGATGGCTGACGAGTAAGGCTGAGTATTGTAGAAGACTTGTAGGTAGTCACTGCACGTAGGTTTAGAGGATAGATGATCCTGTGGTCACTTCCCTAGAGCCAAGTGTTCTCCTCGAATTGAGCTGACAAAGAAGACTTTGAGGAGGTGACGCAACAACCAGGATATGGAGAAGAGAAACCCGGAGGAATTCAAGACGAGTCATACTCTGTGTCTCGTCCTAGATGGCGTTGCTCGTGGTGCTGGGTAGGTAGATCAAGACAATAGATGGCGTGGTTCGTAGTGCTGGGTGAGGGGTTCGTAACAATACATACATACATACATACATACATACATACTTACATACATTAGAAAATCTCGGATGGTGACTTTTGTCTTGGGATAATTTAAAAAAGGAGAAACTTGAAGTAGACGGAATAGCATATTGGCTCCCGTAAGAAATAAAGTGCTATATACATTACCATGATGTCAATGGGGTCAGCATCTTCCCACCAGTTGAGGGACACAGCCTTTCTTCCTGGCCTCCTCACGCCACACATTGGTAGTCCGGCTGGGGTTTCTCAAGATCTTCCTTCATTCCACTTTTTCGCCTTTTGCTCATTCCTTGGCCAACTTATCTTAACAATTGTTCCTCCTCCAGCGTCTTCAGTTCCAGCCACCTGCACCTACGCCTGTTCCTCCCTGGTGTGTGTGTGTGTGTGTGTGAGATGGTTGGTGGTGTATTTGGGACGAATCTGGGCAAAGCGTATAAATTAATTTTAATGCAAGATGCTATGTATAAGATAATGTAGATTAAAACGTTTGATGTTTTTATGGGAACAAACTTAGCAGATGGGAAAACTGGATATTTCACTTGTATGTCGCGTAGACTGATTGATGGTGGACAGACGGCGCTGTTAGTTCAGAGGTAAAAGACTTGTAGGGAGAGAAGGGGTCAAGTGACTGTGAGGCCACCAAAGCCTGAGGGTGAGTGAGGTAGAGACGTAAGGGAAGAAAAGAGCAACTGGTTGGGTAGACTATGGTATATATGTTAAATCAGTAAAATGGGAAAACAATTTCTAAATTTTGTCTGTATAAAATTTTTTTCTTTACCTATTGAAGATTATAGACTAATCACGGGATCTAATTTACCTGAGTAAGTAAATACCTGCCCGCAGTAATGGCTGTGGTGAATAAATTACTTACCTGCAGCAATATGACCTTACGTATAGAAAAACAAATCAAAACGAGATCTGTTACAGACTGACAGTTGTTCAGAGGTTGTGTGTAGTAGCATTTTTTCACCAGAGGATGACGTCGGGGAGAAGGTTTCCTTACACACTGGAGCTAAAGTGTTGAAGAGACACGCCAGGACAAGTTCCCTGTGTGACTGGCTAGGTAAGGTTTATACCACCTCACACCTTTCTACCACCTCCCACCTTTCACCACCTACCACCTTTTACCACCTCACACCTTTCTACCACTTTACACCTTTCTACCACCTTACACCTTTCTACCACCCCACACCTTTCTACCACTCTCACACCTTTCTACCACCTACACCTTTCTACCACTTCACACCTTTCTACCACCTTACACCTTTCTACCACCCCACACCTTTCTACCACCTCCCACCTTTCTAACCACCCTCACCTTTCTACCACCTCACACCTTTCTACCACCTTACACCTTTCTACCACCTTCACCTTTCTACCACCTCACACCTTTCTACCACTCTCACACCTTTCACCACCTTTACACCTTTCTACACCACCTTACACCTTTCACACCCCCAATCTTTCTCCACCTCCACCTTTCTACCACCCTCTCACCTTCTACCACCCTCACACCTTTCTACCACCTCTCACCTTTCTACCACCTCACACCTTTCTACCACCTTACACCTTTCACCACCTCACACCTATCTACCACCTCCACCTTCTACCACCTCACACCCCTTTCTAGCACCCACACCCTTCTACCACCTACACCTTTCTACCACCTCACACCTTTCACCACCTCCCCACCTTTCTACCACCCCCCCTTTCTACCACCTCCCACCTTTCACCACCCTCACCCCTACCACCTCACACCTTTTCTACCACCCCACCTTTCACCACCACACCCCACCACCTCACACCTCTCACCACACCTCCACCCTACCACCTCCCACCCCACCACCTCCCCACCTCTACCACCTCACACCTTTCTACCACCTCACACCTTTCTACCTACTTTCACACCTTTTCTACCACCTCACACCTTTCTTTTCCACCTCTCACCTTTTCACCACACCTTTCTACCACCTCACACCTTTTACCACCTTACACCTTTTCACCACTTCTCACACCTTTTCACCACCTTACACCTTTCTACCACCTTACACCTTTCTACCACCTCAACCTTTTCACACCTCACACCTTTCTACCACCTCACACCTTTACCACTCTCCCACCTTTCACACTTTCTCACCTACCACCTCTCACCTTTCTACCACCTCACACCTTTACCACCTCACACACCTTTTCACTAATCTCTCAACTTTCTACCACCCTCACACACCTTTCTACCACCTCACACCTTTCACCACCTCACACCTTTCACCACCTCACACCTTTCTACCACCCTCTCACCTTCTACCACCTCACACCTTTCTACCACCACACCTTTCTCACCACCCTCACACCTTTCTACCACCTCACACCTTTCTACCACCTCACACCTTTCTACCACCTCCACCTTTTCTACCACCTTTCACACATTTCTACCACCTCTCACCTTTCTACCACCTCACACCTTTCTACCACCCTCACACCTTTCTACCACCACCTTTCTACCACCACACCTTTCTACCACCTCACACCTTTCTACCACCTCACACCTTTCACCACCTACACCTTTCACCACCTCACACCTTTCACCACCTCACCTTTCTACCACCTCTCACCTTTCACTGCCTTACACCTTTCTACCACTCTTACACCTTTCACCACCTCTCACCTTCTACCACCTCACACCTTTCTACCACCTTCACACCTTTCTACCACCTCTCACCTTTCTACCACCTCTCCACCTTTCACCACCTACACCTTTCTACACCTCACACCTTTCTACCATTCCTCTCACCTTTCTACCACCTTACACCTTTCACCACCTTACACCTTTACCACCTCCCAATCTTTCTACCATTTCCCCCCCACCTTTCTACCACCTCACACCTTTCTACCACCTTTACACCTTTCTACCACCTTACACCTTTCTACCACCTCCCCACCTTTCTACCACCTCTCACTTTCTACCACCTTACACCTTTCTACCACCTCACACCATTCTACCACCTCTCACACCTTTCAACCACCTCACACCATTCACTTACCCCTTTACACCTTTCAACCACCTCACACCATTCAATCTCACCCTTCACACCTTTCAACCACCTCACACCTTTCAACCACCTTCTCCACCTTTCAACTCTTCACCTATCTACCACCTCACACCTTTCAACCACCTCACACCTTTCAACCACCCCACACCGAATAATTCATGCTTACATTGCCCTCATAGGGAAGATTCAAAACATTGCCAGTCTTGTGTTACCCTTTGTACACCTGTGAATTATTTGAAAATGGCTTCGTCAGATGGGTGAGTCGTGATGTTATTGTGGAGAAAGGTGGTGTAAGGTTGATAGAATTCTTTAACTTATCTCTCTCTTCTTTGTCTCTCTATGTCTCTTTCGTTTTTTCGTCACTCTTCTGTATGAATATCTGTGTGTCTCTACAGAAATAACACAGGGTTTGATTAATGCCAACCTGTAATGCCAGGTTGATGAGTATGGACGCCTGTGTGTTATTAGAACCAAATACAGTAAAGTACTTCCCCTTCAATCTGCCTACACCATTTCACGTCCTCCACAAGTGTCAAGCACGCCACACTATCCACGAGGAGAGTTGGGCCTAGGCACAACATCTTTTTATATTACACACACACACACACCAACACCATATGATTATTATATAGAAATGGATCAACTCAAGATTATCCTCGGGTTTATTTTAATTCCCATGATTAACACTGCCCACTGGTCTTGTGCTAGGCCGTCCCACACTGATGGCACTGATGACCCTGCTACAGGTAGAGGGCCAGGGTCAGGCTCACATCTCCCGTCCTGATGCCCCTGGAGCCCATCAAACTCTTCAGAGTTTCTGACGGCATCTCACTCAGGGGATGAGCTTGATAGCCCTCCTTGTCAGTCTCTGCTGAGGAAGAAGCTGCAGTGGGCTTTCATCTCTTGCTTGTTCATTGGTTATGATTCTGTATTCGCTCTCGAAGGGATCGTATTGGATCATGGGGAGAATAAGGACCCCATCTCCAACACGAGGGTTACCATCAACACCTCAGGATGCAGGCTGCCCCAGGACCTTTCATATACACCCAGTCATGAGATTTGGGAATGAGAAGAGCAGATGGCTCTAAGCTAAGACTGGGCTTGCACAAGGCCAGATCTGACTACGTTGTTCGAACACTATTACAACTAGACCCACTTGGTTCCCCCAAACAGAGAGGAGCTTCCGGAAGCAGCCATCCCTCTGACCTCTGCCCACCTGCGTGATGTCCTCCCAGAACTCCCCTTTACCCCCTTGCATTGCCCACGGAAAGGGCGCGAAAAACGGCCGTGGATATGCTCAGACATATGACTATGCTTTGGATATTGGCATCCCGCCCCTGAGCAAAGTGCTGTGTATTATGCAGAAGACCCGAAGGTCGCACTCTTGTCTAATAATTTCCTGGGTGATGTCCCACACAACGTTTCGTGACGTCTGTTGACCACCACTCCAATGACCTCCTGACGGAGACACGATCCTCCTACACTGGCCAGATTTTATGTAACATGATGATGCGTTGAAGGAACATCCTTCCTTCCCTTCCCCTTCCTTAGGGCTTTAGTAAGTCCCTTTATACGAGCATGCACTTGTGACACTTGCCAGATGCTTCTGTATTATTGCACAAAGGAATAAACTTTTGAACTTAAATTTCTAATTGATTAAATAATTCCAACCTCAAACCCAACCCAACCCAACCAGACCCAACCCAACCCCAACTCTAACCTAACCAACCTAACCCCCACCAGATAGCATAAAATGCTTGATTACCATCAGGAGAAATAAGCTGGGATAATTTGTGGTAAACAATGTAATATACCCATACTGAGGATATAACTTAATATCACCTACTTACTGTCACACTAGTTCCACATCTGAATTTCTTGCAGACCACGTGTGGTCCACTGGCCTCATCGTGATTTATCTCACCATAGTGTCAAACTCACTATTAACATTCTTTTTTCAGGGAATTAGGCTGCTTTATCGCACACACCAACAGACAGACCAGACGTATAAGGTGAGGCAGCTGTAAATAAGTGGGAGTGAACAAGGTCTTCATATGAGACCAACAAGTACTTAATACACTGCAAACGATATTTACAAATAAATTGATACTGTAGGTCAGGTAATAAAAGATTTTTGTAATAACCAAATGCTTCCATTTTTAAATTTATGGGTTTGATGATAGGAGGCGTGTACAGTGGGTGGAGTATGGCAGGTGGGAGTAAAAGCAGTGAGTGGTGGAGTAAGGCTAGTGATATGGCAGGGTGGAGGGGGGTTTTGTAGTGAGTGAGCGTGTTGTGGTGGAGTGGGTGTTGCAGGAGTGTTGGTGGAGGCAGTTGTAGTGAGTGAGTATCTCGAGACTTTGTTTAATTTGACTCACTATCAATGACATAGACATGTATTGAGGAGGTCTGATGGATCTTCAAAATGAAATTGACCATGACCTCAAGTGTCTGGGTAGTGTTAAAATCTTTCGTCTCACAATACAAAATCATAAAGATTAATTTTTTGGAGAAAGTTATTCATATATATTAATTATAAGCACAGAAACCATAGTTATACACTTTAATGTTACTCGAGAAATACAACATGATCAAATAATCTAATGCAGCAGAAATTTATTACTTGAAGTTCTAATGAAGGTCTAACACTAATTTTTTATGACACTGAATTGTTTATGAACAGTAACACTATAAGACAATGTTCGTCGACCCCTCGTCAACACTGAGATTCGACAGTCAGGCAACATGTAAGACCCTCCATAGCGAACGATAATGGATTAATACTGCATAGGGGCATTGTATATTGGACGCGATAACAGAATACAGGCCAAATGTAAGGTGGGGTGGCAGGTTACAGCAGACCCGCAACTGGCTTGGGAGTAGGGTGGGTGGAAGGTTACACCAGGCCCGCACAACTGTCAGTGCAAATTTCTTCTATTGGCTAATGTGTGTATTAGAAATATTATAGGCCGAAGGTTCTATAAGCAACACAACTTCGCTCATAAACAGCAGTAACTGAAATTCCTCGGTAAAGAGACAATCACGACATTAGCAGACGTAATAATGATAAGCATAATAGCACACGAACAAGTGATCGCAAGTAATGCTCGTGTCCCGTGAGAGCTTTTTGAACGTCGTGATGGTTTACGGGTATGAATGGGGTGCGCTAAGGTCAGACTTTCATGGTTAATTAGGGTGCGCCCAAGCCTATAGACCTACTGCTTTCATCAAATAAGATTGCTAACTAACGCCTCTCCTAAAGAACCATCGACATGGGAGCAGGCTTGTTCCACCCCACGAATTTTGTATGATTTTCCACCAAGCTTGATGCCGAACGATTGTGCCGTTTTCTGGCCGCCCAGAACAGACACACACATTAAACAGACACAATTCCCTAGTCCCATAGTATAATAGATATATTGTTATTTTTGAGGCCGTAAACCACAGTGTCTATCCGGGTCTGGACAAGGCCATAAACACTGCAACAGTCATTCACATTAGTGCATAAGGTAGCCCCCTGCCTGCAGGTATAAGTGTCACCTGTGTGGGATGGTCTTGCTTACTCACATCACCACTCATCCCACAGACACTCCCACCATCACACACTCCCAACACACACTACCTACATCATCCCATCACATCTTCACCATCCCACACACATCCTCACCATCATCCCAACACACACATCCTCACCACTGTCCCAACACACATCTTCACCATCACCGTCACACTACTCCCAACAACACACCTTTTACCATCATCCAACACATCTCACCATCCCACACACATCCCTCACCATCATCCAAACACACATCCTCACCATCATCCCAACACAATATCCTCACCATCATCCCAACATACATCTCACCATCATCCCACACCCCCACCGGGTCATCCCAGACACATCTTCTCACCATCACCTTTACTCCACCATTCTAACAACATCATCACCATCATCCCAACAAATCTCTCAACCCATCATCCTCCAGCACACATCTCACCCACTTTAACACACACCTTCATTATCAACCCACAACAACATTCACTCTCACCTGCACCCATTCATCCCAACATCTTCTACCCATTATCCCTATTTGAATTCCAACAGCTTCACTCTGTCACCCCCACCATCACCCCAGTCACCTCTACCATCGGCCCACATCTCACAGCCCCTCACTCATCACCCCAACAAATCTTGTACTCATCACTCCAAGAACCATTTTCCCATCACCCCACCATTTATCCTAGGCATCTCGTCCTGGCCACTAACACTCTTCACTCACCCCAACAACCATCTCCCACGACATCCCGACTCACTGTGCCACCCACCACCATACAAAATTCAACTTACTTATTTTTTTCAAATTATGAGTCTAAACCAGACGAACTGGTCTGAATTTGGTGACCCATTGACCCAGCTTTACATGGCTTAGCCGGGAACGCGGGATCGATCGATCCATCCACCACGACAGAAAAGAGAGGAATTTTTTCATGGCCCAGGGTCAACAGTGATCGATCGATTTTGAGACATTATTCCCTGATATCTAAAGTTGGATGTCAATAAGTTACTGATTATATATAAATTATTTTTATTGAATAATCTGATGTCATGTAAGGTGCAATAGGCTTAAAGTGCTTTATATTTAGCAGCCGCTGGCGACACTGATTGAGCCAACCTCCTGCAGTATAGAGTCCTTGACTAGATTCAGTAATTGTGTTTGTTAAACATTATCGATAAGCGTATTGGTTCCTATGTTTTCCTGCGTGTATCTACACCTGCATTTCGCCCCGTTTGTGGGTATAATGTGAAGCTCTATATTATCAAACCATAGAATGTAGAACTGTGGTAGTGATCCCCCAGCCGTGGATAGTCCAAAATCAATGGAATGCTTTTGGAATTATATCAAATAAACTTTCACCTAGTCCTGTAGACATGCTATTACTGATTATAGACCAGGCTTAAGCCTAAACAAAGGATCCTCATGGAAATAAGCATTTGATAGTTTTGTCGACTATCCTATGTCAAGTTGCCTTACTGTGGCAGTATTATTCTGAAGGTGCAAGCACTGCTTGCTCCCTCTCTGCTTGAGCTTCCGCCGTTGGCTAGTCCTGGTAGCGAACAGGGAAGCAACTTCCATAAGTCTTCCCCTGCCAGTACACAGCCTCTTCACCATCAAGACTCCTGCTATGCCTCCTCGTGGCAACACACAGTAACTGGGTGCTTCGAATACCCAGGCTAGACCAGCAGGGGATCTCGGAGTAGAGTGGGTCCCAGAGGGACAGCGCATAGGCCCACTGATATGTGGACAAGTCCCGGCACCCCATACAAAATAGGTTTACACAAGTGATCGCGGGCACGTTCGTGCCCTTGTGAGAGTTTGAATGCTTGTGACAGCGTACAGCGAATGAGGGGGTGCCAATTCCGTAGACTTACATAGTTAATTAGGGTGCGCCAAGACCGTAGACTGGCATCGTTTTCCATCGTAAATAAAATTGTTAACTAATGTCTTCCTTAAGAAACCATCGACATGGGACCAGGTTTGTTCCACTCTACGATTTTTTTGCGATTTTTCACCAAATTTGATGAAAAACAATTGTGCTATTTCGTCTGCACAGACAGACAGACAGACAGACAGACAGATAGACAGACAGACAGACAGACGGATAGTCCTATAGTATATTAGATAATAATAATAATAATAATAATAATAATAATATCAACAACTACTCGTGGATTTACGAACCTAGAATACGTACTAAAAATACTTAGTTGTTGAAGCTGACTGAACCATTATAACATTAACGACACAATAACACGATGTAGGTGACAGGAACCTTGTGAGATATTTATAACATACAATTCTGTTAATAAGGGTTCACTGTGTACTGAGGCAGATGTTTATCATATTAAGTAGATGAACCTTAAGTAATCTCTCCCAACTCAAAGCTGCCTGACACTCATAAACACCCACAAGTAACAAACGAATTACATATGATTTTTTTTTTATATTCTGACTTTGCAAGTGTTACGAGTTGGGGATTTATAATATAGTTAAAAGTCTACCCAGATCCCAACAGGCAACAACAATAAAAAAAACAAAGACAATCGGACTATAAAAGGGTAGACAAAGGATGTGAGTTTTTGTTGTGTATAATAAAGTACCATAAATTCCTTAACAAAACATTCAGCTATCTATAATTGACCCTTAACCATACTTAACCTAAGCATTAACAGTATATACATATTAATACAACATACGATAATTTGAAGCAAGTGGACGTGGGGGAGGCAATACAAGATTACAAATACTTAAGTGCGGAGCTGAGATGGCTGACGAGCAAGGCTGAGTATTGTAGAAGACGGTAGGTAGTCACTGTGCCGTAGGTTTCCAGGATAGGTGATCCTGTGGTCACTTCCCAGAGCCAAGTACTCTCTCCTCGAATTGGAGCTGACAAAGAAGACTTTGAGGAGGTGACGCAACAACCAGGATATGGAGAAGGGAAACCCCGGAGTGGTAACTAAGACGAGCTGCACCTCAAAGTTTCTGTCCCTAGATTGCTTTGTTTTTCTGTGGCATGGGCAGATCAGACAATTGGTGGAGGGGTTTGCAATTACCAAGGCATCAGTTAGTATTATAAACATCAAATGTTAATAAAAATAATTCCTGATAATTATAAATATTTCCTCTCATTGGGTAAATTGGTTCCACTGACTAATTATCATTACTCAAAAGGAGAGACTGATTGATCTATTATCTAAATTTTAGTGAAATAGTTACAAATAATGAGGAAGTCTTTAATTGTAGTAATTTCGAGGTTGGGTTAACAGCCAGACATCAGTGAAAGTGGGTCCCTTTCCATCACGAGGACTGGCCATGACCCCCAAGGATGATGACCTTGTCTATCTGTTTCACAATCTTAATGAAGCAATATCGTGAACGTGGTTGGGCACTTTTGCTGCTGTATAAGTATGTAATTTCTTTCATGTCAGTATTATATGGGTACATTACATAACGCAGTGCACATTTACATATTGCATGAATATGGCACTCATAGTACTATTATGATACCTATAATTTTGTAGTAATGCATTATTTTAATTTAATTGTTTATCTTCCTGGTAATACATAAATAAACACACAATGTTTGTTCCTGGTGCTGGTGCTCTAATAACACCTGACACCTGGGTCCCAAAGGGAGGCACAGAGAGGGACACAGCACCACACTCACCATTAATTTTTAGTAGCTGTCATATTGATGGTCACTGATGGTCGAGGTTATCATGGCAATAATGGCTCAGCCATATGGTAGTATTCACTGTACTTGGCCATACCTGACACACACACACACACACACACACACACACACACACACACATACATACACACAAACATGGCCAGGTGACATACTTATTATTATAGTGAT
>NW_024736771.1:0-13327 GCF_018991925.1 Homarus americanus
GGGTTATTAGTATTGTCTAGACGGAATGAAATCGTCTGGAATATGTTGAAAATGATGATGTTGCAGAGAAGAAATACAGATGGAGCAGAAAAATTCGTCTGGAATATGTTGAAAATGATGATGTTACAGAGAAAAAAATGCAGATGAAGCAGAAAAATTCATCTGGAATATGACGGAAAACGAAGATGTATAAAGAAACTCAGATGGAGCAGAAAAATTCATCTGGAATATGAAAATGAAGATGTATAGAGGAAGAACGCAGATGGGATAGAAAACTCGTCTGGAAGAGTATGGAAACCAGGAGGAAGTGAGAAGAAGTCAGAAGGTGTGGAGAAACGACCTACAAGGTGCGGTATGTGAAGAAAGAAGACAGAAGACAGAAGACGTGCTATGTGAAGAAAGAAGACAGAAGATGTGCTGTCCTGACATCACAAGAAAGTCGATGATGAAGGACCAACCGACTACAGCTGCTGAGCTGCCGCCATCCCCTATTTTTCAGATACCAGCTGGATGGAAGACGTGAGCTATGCCGGACCCAACTAATGTACTGATGTTGTTGATGTATAATAAAAAGATATCAATACCCTAATATGTGAAGTAGGAACATTTTTTGTGTATTTTGAAGTATTTTCTCTGATTTTGTTGATGTTTACTACAAAGAATGTCTTTTTTTTAGTCTCACTTTTTTCTATGAGTTCATTTGATCAATGTCTTGGACTATGAAACACGATGTTGTAGCTATATTACTGACTGAGATGAATTATTATTTTGACATGGGCTGATAAGGAAATGTAACACCTGTTATTGTTTGTAGAATGTGATTTGCAAGGTTGCCTCGGACACTATGCTACATATGAAGGATTTTTTCATTCTATGTTCACTTGCTATGTTTCCTTTTTCTCCTGGCATAGAAGCTTTGATCTTGGCGGGAGGTATAGTGAGCTTTGTCAGATCAAACTAGCGCCAGTAGAAAAACATACACCTATGAGATTGTTGTTTGTGAATGTGAGACTATGTTAGCGCCCCAGGGATTATCTTTGATACCACACGTGATGTTGCTGTCTATATGTGGCATCAGTATCTGTGATGAAGCTTTGGTCTTGGCGGGAGGTGTAATGATTGATTGTCAGACCAAAGCTTACAGCCCAGAATTATGTCACATATAACAGCAAGTACACCACAGACCTCGTGGTACCACCACATTCCAGGCTGACACACCTCAGGTCGACCCTAGGGACTTGACTTCGCCCGCTAATGACGTGAGCCGGTGACCTACAACCGCACCTAGCCAAGACACCTGGCCAGGACCACACCTGCACACAATTATCCAGATCAAACCAGTTTAGTGTTAATTGTTAGAGGTCAGAAGCCGGCTGGGCCGACCCCATATAAAGGCCCTACAGTCCCGTCCACGGGCATTCGAGATTATATTCGATTCCATTACGATTCTCATTCTGGTTGCTGTCATCTCTCTCCCGTTCGGGTCGTCACTCGGTTCACTAAGCAGAGTCACGCAAGTCCCCTCCCCAGGTCGGGAGGGAGACTTCCCGACCAGACCCCAGCTAAGCAGAAGCCTCTCATAGGAGGCAGCCCAGCCAGCACTCACTGGGCCTACGTCAGGGTACACGTGAGTCTTGTCAGAACGTCCTAGGGTGAGTTACCTACTGTGGGAAGTGTATTCATTCAGGTGTGTCCGAGAGTCAGTGTCAAGTAACGTAAAGCATGATGTGTTAGTACCCCGATATAATAGTGATATTAATGTGTCCATGTCATTGAGTGAAGTAATAAATAGTTGTATCAAGAGGTGTTTAACAAGTTGTCCCTTTAAGAAGTGATATATGTGTATTGACATACGAGATAAGATAAGCGTAGTGACGCTGTGCAAATAACATCCAGGCCACGCTACCAAGTTTCCTACCTTTACATTTCTACTCTCTATACTTCCTACCTATATATGTAATTCTCTTCTTGTGAGATTTGTCTCATTACACTGGGAGTGCCAGGGGTGTAACTGGGAGTGTCGGATGTGTAACTGGGAGTGTCAGCGGTGTACCTGGGAGTGTCTGAGGTGTACCTGGGAGTATCAGGGGAGAACCAGGGAGTGTAAGAGGTGTACCTGGGAGTGTCAGAGGTGTACCTGGAAGTGTCAGGGGTGTACCTGGAAGTGTCAGAGGTGTACCTGGGAGTGTCTGAGGTGTACATGGGAGTGTCTGAGGTGTACCTGGAAGTGTCTGAGGTGTACATGGAATGTCAGAGTTGTATCTTGCAGTGTCAGCGTTGTACCTGGGAGTGTCAGCGGTGTACCTGGGAGTGTCAGAGGTGTACCAGGGAGTGTCAGAGGTGAACCAGGGAGTGTCAGAGGTGAACCAGGGAGTGTCTGAGGTGTACCTGGGAGTATCGGAGGTGTACCTGGGAGTATCGGAGGTGTAACTGGGAGTGTCAAAGGTGTACCTGGTAGTATCATTGGTGTACCTAGGAGTGTCAGAGGTGTATCTGGAAGTGTCAGAGGTGAACCAGGGAGTGTCTGAGGTTTACCTGCTAGTATCGGAGGTGTACCTGGGAGTATCGGGGAGGTGTACTCTGGGAGGTCAGAGGTGTACCTTGGGAGTGTCTGAGGCAACACAGGGAGTGTCAGAGGTGTACCTGGGAGTGTCTGAGGTGTACCTGGGAGTGTCATCGGTGTACCTGGGAGTGCCAGAGGTATACCTGGGAGTATCAGAGGTGTACCTGGGAGTGTCAGAGGTGTACCTGGGAGTGTCAGGGGTGTACCTGGAAGTGTCAGGGGTGTACCTGGGAGATGTCTGAGGTGTACCTGGGAGCGTCTGCGGTGTACCTGGAAGTGTCTGAGGTGTACATGGACTGTCAGAGTTGTACCTGGCAGTGTCAGCGGTGTACCTGGGAGTGCCAGAGGTGTACCTGGGAGTGTCAGAGGTGTACCAGGGAGTGTCAGAGGTGTACCTGGGGAGTGTCAGAGGTGAACCAGGGAGTGTCAGAGGAGTACCTGGGAGTGTCAGAGGTATACCTGGGAGTGTCACGGGTGTAACTGGGGAGTGTCGGAGGTGTAACTGGGAATATCAGAGGTGTACCTGGCATTGTGGTGTACCTGGCAGTGTCAGAGGTGTACCTGGGAGTGTCGGAGGTGTACCTGGAGTGTCAGAGGTGTACCTGGGAGTGTCAGAGGTGTACCTGTGAGGTGTCAGAGGTGTACCTGGCATTGTCGGAGGTGTACCTGGGAGTGTCACAGGTGTACCTGGCATTGTCGGAGGTGTACCGGGCAGTGTCAGAGGTTTACCTGGGAGTGTCAGAGATGTGCCTGGGAGTGTCAGAGGTGCACCTGGGAGTGTTGGACGTGTACCTGGGAGTGTCAGAGGAGGGAATGTCAGTGGAGCACCTGGGAGTGTCAGGAGTGTACCCAGGAGTGTCAGAGGCTACCTGGGAGTGTCACCAGGGTGGAACTGGGAGTGTCGGAGGTGTAACTGGGAGTGTCTGAGGTGTACCTGGGAGTGTCAGAGGTGTACCTGGGAGTGTCAGAGGTGTACCTGGGAGTTTCAGAGGTGCAACTGGGAGTGTCTGAGGTGTACCTGGGAGTGTCTGAGGTGTACCTGGGAGTGTCTCAGGTGTACCTGGTAGTGTCAGAGTTGTACCTGGAAGTGTCAGAGGTGTACCTGGGAGTGCCAGAGGTGTACCTGGGAGTGTCAGTGGTGTACCTGTGAGTGTCAGGTGTGTACCAGGGAGTGTCAGAGGAGTACCTGGGAGTGTCAGCCGTGTACCTGGGAGTGTTAGAGGTGTACCTGAGAGTGTAGGAGGTGTACCTGGGAGTGTCAGAGGAGTACCTGGGAGCGTCAGAGGATTAACTCTGAGTGTCAGAGGTGTACCTGGTAGTGTCATTGGTGTACCTGGGAGTGTCAGAGGTGTACCTGGAAGCTTCAGAGGACTACCTGGAAGTGTCAGAGGTGTACCTGGGAGTGTCTGAGGTGTATCTGGGAGTGACTGATGTGTATCTGGGAGTGTCTGAGGTGTACATGGAGTGTCAGATGTGTACCTGGCAGTGTCAGCGGTGTACCTGGGAGTGTCAGGGTTATACCTGGGAGTATCGGAGGTGTACCTGGGAGAGTCAGAGGTGTACCTGGGAGTGTCTAAGGTGTACCTGGGAGAGTCTGAGGTGTACCTGGGAGTGTCTGAGGTGTACCTGGGAGTGTAAGTGTTGCACCTGGGAGTGTCAGAGATGTACCTGGGAGTGCCAGAGGTGTACATGGGAGTGTCAGTGGTGTACCTGGGAGTGTCAGTGGTGTACCTGGGAATGTCTGAGGTGTACCTGGGAGTGTATGAGGTGTACCTGGGAGTGTCAGGTGTGTACCAGGGAGTGTCAGAGGAACACTTGGGAGTGTCAGAGGTGTACCTGGGAGTGTCAGGGGTGTACCTGGGAGTGTCAGAGGTGTACCTGGGAGTGTCAGAGGTGTACCTGGGAGTGTCAGGGTGTACTGGGAGTGTCTGTGGTGTACCTGGGAGTCAGGGTGTGCCCGGGAGTGTCAGAGGTACCTGGCAGTGTCTCAGGTGTACCTGGGTGTGTCAGAGGAGTACATGGGAGTGTCAGAGGTGTACCTGGGAGTATCGGAGGTGGACCTCGGAGTGGCTGAGGTGTACTTGGGAGTGTCAGAGATGTACCTGGGAGTGTCTGAGGTGTACCAGGGTGTGTCAGAGGTGTACCTGGGAGTGTCTGAGGTGTACCGGGGAATGTCAGAGGTGTACCTGGGAGTGTCTGAGGTGTACCTGCGAGTGTCAAAGGTGTACCTGGCAGTATCAGGGGTGTACCTGTGAGTGTCAGCGGTGTACCAGGGAGTGTCAGCGGTGTACCTGGGACTATCAGCGGTGTACCTGGGAGTGTCAGAGGTATACCTGGGAGTATTAGAGGTGTACCTGGGAGTATCAGAGTTGTACCTGGGAGTGTCAAAGGTGTACCTGGGATTGTCAGAGGTGTACCTGGGTGTGTCAGAGGTGTACCTGGGAGTGTCGGAGGTGTTCCTGGTAGTGTCAGAGTTGTACCTGGAAGTGTCAGAGGTGTACCTGGGAGTGCCAGAGGTGTACCTGGGAGTGTCAGTGGTGTACCTGTGAGTGTCAGGTGTGTACCAGGGATTGTCAGAGGAGTACTTGGGAGTGTCAGCGGTGTACCTGGGAGTGTCAGGGGGGTACCTGAGAGTGTCAGATGTGTACCTGGGAGTGTCAGGGGTGTACCTGGAAGTGTCAGGGGTGTACCTGGGAGTGTCTGAGGTGTACCTGGTAGTGTCATTGGTGTACCTGGGAGTGTCAGAGGTGTACCTGGAAGCGTCAGAGGAGTACCTGGAAGTGTCAGAGAAGTACCTGGGAGTGCCTGAGGTGTATCTGGGAGTGTCTGAGGTGTACCTGGGAGTGTCTGAGGTGTACATGGAGTGTCAGATGTGTACCTGGCAGTGTCAGCGGTGTACCTGGGAGTGTCAGGGGTATACCTGGGAGTATCGGAGGTGTACCTGGGAGTGTCAAAGGTGTACCTGGGAGTGTCTGAGGTGTACCTGGGAGTGTCTGAGGTGTACCTGGGAGTGTCTGAGGTGTACCTGGGAGTGTAAGTGTTGTACCTGGGAGTGTCAGAGATGTACCTGGGAGTACCAGAGGTGTACATGGGAGTGTCAGGGTGTACCCGAGTGTCAGAGGTGTACCTGGCAGCCCCCAGGTAGTACCTGGGTGTCAGAGGAGTACCTGGGAGTGCCCAGGAGGCCAGGAGGTGTACCTGGGAGTCCTGAGGCACCGGGGAATGTCAGAGGTGTACCTGGGAGTGTCTGATAACGCCGAGGTCTGTGGTGTACTTGCTGTTATATGTGACATAATTCTGGGCTGTAAGGTTTGGTCTGACAATCACTCATTACACGCGAGTGTCAGAGGTGTACCTGGGAGGTCAGGGGTGTACCTGGGAGTGTCAGCGGTGTACCTGGGAGTGTCAGCGTGTACCCAGAGTGTCAGCGTGTACCTGGGGTGTCAGAGGTATACCTGGGAGTACGCAGAGGTGTACCTGGGAGTATCAGAGTTGTACCTGGGAGTGTCAGAGGTGTACCTGGGAGTGTCAGAGGTGTACTTGGGAGTGTCTGAGGTGCACCTGGGAGGCTCAGAGGTGTACCTGGGAGTGTCTGAGGTGTACCTGCGAGTGTCAGAGGTGTACCTGGGAGGTCAGGGTGTACCTGGAGGTCAGCGGTGTACCTGGAGGCCAGCGGTGTACCTGGGAGTGTCAACGGTGTACCTGGGAGTGTCAGAGATATACCTGGGAGTATCAGAGATGTACCTGGGAGTATCAGAGTTGTACCTGGGATTGTCAGAGTGTACCTGGGAGGTCAGGGGTGTACCTGGGGTGTCAGAGATGTACCTGGGAGTGTCGGAGGTTCGTGAGAGTGTCAGGGGTGTACCTGGAAGTGTCAGAGATGTACCTGGGAGTTCGAGTGTACCCCCAGTGTGTCAGAGGTGTACCTGGGAGTGTCAGGGGTTTACCTGGCAGTGTCAGCGTGTACCTGGAGTGCTGGGCAACCTGGGAGTGCTGGGAGTATCAGGGAGGCTGGGGTGTTCTGGGAGTCAGAGGTGAACCAGGGAGGTCAAGGAGGCCTGGGAGGCAGAGGTATACCTGGAAGTGTCACGGGTGTAACTGGGAGGTCAGAGGTGTACCTGGCATTGTCAGAGGTGTACCTGGCAGTGCAGAGGTACCTGGGAGTGCCAGAGGTGTATCTGGGAGGTCAGGAGGTACCAGGGAGGTCAGAGGTGTACCTGGGAGTGTCAGAGGTGGAACCAGGAGTGTCAGAGGAGTACTGGGAGTGTCAGGGGTATACCTGGAGGTGTCACGGTGTAACTGGGAGTGTCGTGGTGTAACTGGAATGTCAGAGGTGTACCTGGCATTGTCGGAGGTGTACCTGGCAGTGTCAGAGGTGTACCTGGAGTGTCAGAGATGTACCTGGGAGGTCAGAGGTACCTGGGAGTGTCTGAGGTGTACCTGGGAGGTCAGAGGTGTACCTGCATTGTCAGATGTACCTGGGAGGTCAGAGGTGTACTGGAGTGCTGGACGTACCTGGAGGTCAGAGGTGTACCAGGGAATGTCAGTGGAGTACCTGGGAGTGTCAGAGGTACCTGCGAGTGTCAGAGATTTACCTGGGAGCAGAGTACCGGAGGTCAAAGGTGTACCTGGAGGTCAGAGGCACTGGGAGGCTGGGGTAACTGGGAGGTCGGAGGTGTAACTGGGAGTGTCGAGGAGTACCTGGGAGTGTCTGAGGTACCTGGGAGGTCCGAGGTACCTGGGAGTGTCTCAGGTGTACCTGGGAGTGTCAGAGGTGTCAGCCTGGGAGGTGCCTGGGAGTCAGAGGCAACTGGTGTCTGAGGTACCTGGGAGGTCGGAGGTACCTGGGAGTGTCAGAGTTGTACCTGAAGGATCAGGTACCAAGGTCAGAGGTGTACCTGGGAGCCAGAGGTGTACCTGGGAGGTTGGTGTACCCGGGAGTGTCAGGTGTGTACCAGGAGGTCAGAGGAGTACCTGGAGGGCTGAAGGTGTACCTGGGAGGTCAGGAGATGTACCTGAGAGTCAGAGGTGTACCTGGTGTCAGAGGAGTACCTGGGAGTGTCGAGAGTAACTCTGAGTGTCAGAGGTGTACCTGGTAGTGCTGGCAGGTAACTGGGAGGCAGAGGTGTACCGGAAGGTCAGAGGAGTACTCGAAGTGTCGCAGGTGCCTGGGAGTGTCAGAGGTACCTGGGAGAGTCTGAGGTGTACCTGGGAGTGGCTGAGGTGTACCTGGGAGGTAAGTGTTGTACCTGGAGTGTCAGAGATGTACCTGGGAGTGCCAGAGCAGGTACCTGGGAGTGTCAGTGGTGTGGCCCAGTGTCGGGTACCGGAATGTCTGAGGTGTACCTGGGAGGAGTCTGAGGTGTACCTGGAGTGTCAGGTGTGCACGAGGTCAGAGGAACACTTGGGAGGTCAGAGGTACCTGGGAGGCTCAGGTGTACCTGGGAGTGTCAGAGGTGTACCTGGCAGTGTCTCAGGTACCTGGGTGGTCAGAGGAGCCTGAGAGTCGGGAGGTACCTGGGAGAATCGAGGTGTACCTGGGAGTGGCTGAGGCACTTGGGAGTGCCGAGATGTACCAAGCAAGCAGGTGTATCTGGGAGATGTCTGAGGTGTACCTGAGTGTCTGAGGTGCTGGAAGTGCCTGAGGTGCATGGACTGTCAGAGTTGTACCTGGCAGGTTGTACCTGGGAGTGCCAGAGGTACCTGGGAGGCCAGAGGTGTACCAGGAGGCCAGAGGTACCTGGGAGTGTCAGAGGTGAACCAGGAGTGCAGAGAGTACTGGGAGGTCAGAGGTATACCTGAAGTGTCACGGGTAGACTGGGAGCTGGAGGTGAACTGGGAAATAGAGGTGTATCAGGGAGGTCAGAGGTACCTGGGAGTGTCGGAGGTGTTCCTGGTAGTGTTAGAGGTTGTACCGAAGTGTCAGAGGTACCTGGAGCCAGACGGGTACCTGGGAGGCACCAGGAGTGTCAGGTACCAGGAGTGTCAAGGAGAACCTGGGAGTGTCACAGGTACCTGGGAGTGTCAGAGGCCTGAGATGTCAGAGGGTGTACCTGGAGCAGAGGAGTACCTGGGAGCGTCAGGAGAGTAACCTGGAGTGTCAGAGAGGTACCTGGTAGGCCAGTACCTGGGAGTGTCAGAGGTGTACCTGGAAGGCCAGAGGAGTACCAAGTGTCAGAGGTGTACCTGGGAGTGTCTGAGGTGTATCTGGGAGTGTCTGATGTGTACCTGGGTGTGTCTGAGGTGTACATGGAGGTCAGATGTGCACTGGCAGTGTCAGGTGTACCGGAGGACAGGGGATATACCGGAGTATCGGAGGTGTACCTGGGAGTGTCAGAGGTGTACCTGGGAGTGTCTGAGGTACCTGGGAGTGTCTGAGGTGTACCTGGGAGGTCTGAGGTGTACCTGGGAGTGTAAGCTTGTACCTGGGAGTGTCAGAGATGTACCTGGGAGTACCAGAGGTGCACATGGAATGTCAGGTGTACCTGTGGAGGCTGGTAGGTACCTGGGAATGTCTGACGTGTACCTGGGAGAGAAGGAGGTGTACTCACAGTGTACCAGGAGCGTCAGAGGAACACTTGGGAGTGTCAGAGGTACCTGGGAGTGTCAGGGGTGTACTGGGAGTGTCAGAGGTGTACCTGGGAGTGTCTGAGGTGTACCTGGGAGCACAGTGGTTACCTGGGAGTGTCATGGTGTACCTGGGAGGTCAGGCACGGGAGGTCAGAGGCATACCTGGCAGTGTCTCAGGTGCCCTGGTCAGAGGAGTACCTGGGAGGTCAGAGGTGCACCTGGGAGTATGGAGGTACCTGGGAGTGGCTGAGGTACGGAGGTCAGAGATGTACCTGGGAGTCAGAAGGTACCTGGGAGGTCAGAGGTGTACCTGGGAGGTCTGAGGTACTGGGAATGTCAGAGGTGTACCTGGGAGGTCTGAGGTACCTGAGTGTCGGTACCTGGGAGTGTCAGGGTGCACTGCAGTGTCGGCGGTGTACCAGGAGGTCATGGCACTGGGAGCAAGCTGTGCACCTGGGAGGTCACAGGTATACCTGAGTATCAGAGGTGTACCGGGAGCATCAGAGTTGTACCGAGTTTCAGGGGCACCTGGGAGGTCAGAGGTGCACGGAGGTCTGAGGCCTGGGAGGTCAGAGGTGTACCTGGGAGTGTCAGGGTGTACCTGGGAGTGTCAGGCACCGAGGTCAGGTGTACCTGGGAGTGTCAGCTGTACCAAGGTCAGGGAGATACCTGGGAGTATTGCAGAGGTACCCGGAGTATCAGAGTTGTACCTGGAGGTCAGAGGTACCTGGACAGTCAGAGGTGTACCTGGGAGTGTCAGAGAGATGTACCTGGGAGTGTTTGGAGGTGTTCCGTGAGTGTCAGGGTGTACCTGGAAGGCCAGAGATGTACCTGGGAGTGTCTGCGAGGTACCTGCGGTGTGTCAGAGGTTTACCTGGGAGTGTCAGGGTTTACCTGGGAGTCAGCGGTACCTGGGAGTGTCAGAGGTGACCTGGCAGTGTCAGGGGTACCTGGGAGTGTCAGAGGTGTACCTGGGAGTGTCAGAGGTGTACCAGGGAGGGGCGGTACCAGTGAGATGTCACTGGTGAACCAGGGAGTGTCAGAGGAGGCCTGGGAGTGTCAGAGGTACCTGGAGTGTCAGAGGTGTACTGGGAGTGTCAGAGGTGTAACTGGGAGTGTCAGAGGTGTACCTGGCAGTGTCAGAGTACCTGGGAGTGTCAGAGGTACCTGGGGTGTCAGGAGGTACCTGGGAGTGTCCGAGGTACCTGGGAGTGTCTGAGGTGTACCTGGGAGTGTCTGAGGTGCTTGGCGATTGTCAGAGTTAAACCTGGCAGTGTGAGGCGTGTACCTGGGAGCAAGAGAGGTACCTGGGAGGTCAGAGGTGGGAGGTCGTGAGGTGTAACTGGAGTGCTGGCAGAGAACTAGAGTGTCAGGAGAGCACCTGGGAGGCTCGGAGGTACCTAAAAGTGTCACGTAATTGGAGAGCCGGAGGTAACTGGGAATGTCAGAGGTGTACCTGGCATTGTCAGTGTACCTGGAAGTGTCAGAGGAACCTGAGCACGACGCCAGAGTGTGGAAAATGGGAGGTGAGCACCTGGGAGTGCCTGAGGTGTACCTGGGAGTGTCGGAGGTGCCTGGGAGGTCAAGCAGGTGTACCTGGGAGTGTCGAGGTACTTGCAGTGTCAGAGGTGTACCTGGGAGCAGGCTGGGAGATGGCCTGGGAGTGTCAGAGGCCTGGGAGTGTTGGAGGTCACCTGGGAGTGTCAGAGGTGTACCTGGGAATGTCAGTGGAGCACCTGGGAGTGTCAGAGGTGCACCCATGAGTGTCAGAGGTGTACCTGGGAGTGTCAGAGGTGTACCTGAGTGTCGAAAACGGGAGGTCAAGGGGTGTAACCTGGGAGTGTCAGGGGTGTAACCAGGGAGTGCCGGAGGTGTAACTGGAGGCCGGAGTACCCAACGGTGAGCGCCAGAGGCACCAGGTGACACTGAGGCACCTGGGAGTGTCAGGAGCAGTACTCAGAGTGTCAGGAGGTGTACCTGAGTGTCTGTGTACCTGGGAGTGTCAGGTAACTGGAGTGGCGGAGGTGTAACTGAGCATTGGAGGTGTAACCTGGAGTGTCTGAGGTGTACCTGGGAGCAGTCAGAGGTGTACCTGGGAGTGTCAGGAGGTACCTGGTAATGAGTGATTGTCAGACCAAAGTTACAGTCCAGAATTATGTCACATATGCCTGGGAGGCTGGGAGGTGCAACGGGAGCCCGAGGTGCACCTGAGAGGCAAGAAGTGCACTGGCAGTGTCGGAGTGTACTTGGGATGCTCAGAGTACCTGGGAGGCTGGGTACCTGGGAGTGTTTTAGAGGTACCTGGGAAGCGTGGCTTTGGGAGGCCGGAGGCACCTGGAGCAAGGCCAGAGGTACCTGGGAGGTCGGAGGGAACGGAGTGTTGAGGTGTACCTGGAGTGTCAGAGGCACTTGGAGTGTCAGGTGTACCTGGGAGGCCACGGTGCACCGGCGTCTGAGGTGTGCCTGGGAGGCCAGAGGTGGTACCTGGAGGTCGGAGGTGTACCTGAGAGTGAGAAGTGCACCTGAGCAGTGTCGGAGGTGCACCTGGCAGTGTCATGGTGTACCTGGAGTGTCAGAGGTGCACAAGGGAATGTCAGTGGAGCACCTGGAGGCCGGGTACCTGGGAGTGTCAGGGGAGCACCTGGGAGGTCAGAGGTGTACTTGGGAGTGTCAGAGGTACCTGGAGGTTGGGGCGGTACCTGGAGTGTCTGAGGTGTACCTGAGAGCGTCAAGGTACCTGGAGTGTTTGAGGTGCCTGGGAGGCCGGAGGTGTACCTGGGAGTGTCGGAGGTGTACCTGAGAGTGGGTTAGGGTGGCCTGGCAGTGTCGGAGGTGTACTCAGAGCAAGTGGGAGGTACCTGGGAGTGTTCGAGGTGTACCTGGGAGTGTCTGAGGTGTACCCGAGAGTGTCAGAGGTGCACCTGGGAGTGTCTGAGGTGTGCCTGGGAGTGCCTGGGGAGGTGTGCACCTGGAGTGTCGGAGGTGTACCTGAGAGCAAGAAGTGCAAAAAATTTGGCAGTGTCGGAGGTACTGGGAGGTTGGAGGTGGGGTACCTGGAGTGTCTGAGGTGTACCTGGGAGTGTCTGAGGTACCTGAGGAGGTCAGAGGTGTACCTGGGAGGCCTGAGGTGCCTGGGAGTGCCGAGGTACCTGGGAGCAAATGGAGGTACCTGAGAGTGCAAGAAGGTACCTGGCAGTGTCGGAGGTGTACCTGGGAGCAGTCAGAGGTACTTAAGTGTCAGAGGTGTACCTGGGAGGCTGGGCGGTGTACTCTGGGAGGTTCTGAGGTGGTACCTGAGAGTGTCAGCTGTACTCTGGAGGTTTTTTGAGGTGTGCCTGGGAGCCAGGAGGTACCTGGGAGGCGGAGGTACCTGAGTGCAAGAAGTGCACCTGGCAGTGTCGGAGGTGCACTGGGAGTGTTGGAGGTGTACCTGGGAGTGTCTGAGGTGTAATCTGGAGTGTCTGAGGGTGTACCTGAGAGGTCAGAGCAGGCACCTGGGAGTGTCTGGAGGTGCCTGGAGTGTCAGAGGTGTACCTGGGAGCAAGTCGAGGTGTACCCGGAGAGTGCAAGAAGGTACCTGGCAGCAATGGAGGTGTACCTGGGAGGCTGGAGGTACCTGGGAGGTCTGAGGTACCTGGGAGTGTCTGGAGGTGTACCTGAGAGCAAGTCAGAGGTGTACCTGGGAGTGTCTGAGGTGTGCCTGGGAGTGTCAGAGGTGTACCTGGGAGTGTCGGAGGTGTACCTGAGAGTGCAAGAAGTGTAATGGCAGTCGGAGGTACCTGGGAGTGTTGGAGGCACCTGGAGTGTCAGGGGACTTGGGAGTGTCAGAGGTACCTGGGAGGTCAAGGTGCACTCTGGGAGTGTCGGAGGTACCTGGGAATGGGTTAAGGCACTTGGGAGGTCGTG
This sequence comes from Homarus americanus, assembly GCF_018991925.1. Classification (NCBI taxonomy): domain Eukaryota; kingdom Metazoa; phylum Arthropoda; class Malacostraca; order Decapoda; family Nephropidae; genus Homarus; species Homarus americanus. Next base: position 13,040 of record NW_024736771.1, read on the forward strand.
GAGGTGCACCAGAGTGCCAGAGGTGTACCTGGAGTGTCGGAGGTGTACCTGGAGTGTCGGAGGTAACTGGAGGGGTTAGGCGGCACCTGGGAGTGTCGGAGGCACCTGGGAGTGGTGGGAGGGTGTGAGCACAGGTGTACTCTGGAGTGTCAGAGGCACCTGGGAGTGTCAAGCGGTGTACCTGGGAGGTCTGAGGTGCCTGGGAGGTCAGGGGAGGTGTACCTGGGAGTGTCGGAGGCAAACGAGAGTGCGAGAAGTGTACCTGGCAGTGTCGGGAGGTGTACCTGG
>NW_024736772.1:0-27194 GCF_018991925.1 Homarus americanus
CATTATCACAAAGGATGACAAGAGTCAGGTTATTGGACCACATAAGCTGCAGGATGCGAGACAAAAATACAAATTTAAGAGGCAAGAAATTGAGATGGCTAGTTTAGATAATTTGACGTCACTCTATTTTGATGGTAAGAAGACCGCCACTCGTGTGATGATAAAGAATGAGAAGACTGAGAAATGGAGTTCGAGGATGATGGTGAAAGATCATTATGTCATCATGGTTGAGCCTGGCAATGAATATCTCACACATGTGACTCCCAAGACTGGACACGGAAAGCAGATTGCCAAAACTATTCACGAGTTTCTGGTGGAGAAAAATCTAACCCAGCAGCCCATTGTGTGTTGGTTGTGATGGAACCAATGTAAATGTAGGATCAGAAAATGGAGTCATTCATCATCTTGAAATGTTACTTGGTCACCCGCTCCATTATTTCATATGTCAGCTTCACGGAAATGAGCTGCCTTTCCGCGCAGTGTTTTATCACTATGATGGTAAACCAAGTGGTCCTGAGCATTGGCGTGGTCCCATTGGAAAGCAGATCAAGGAGTCTTTGTCTGAGCTTCCAGTTGTCGCCTTCCAGCCAGTCAGTTTCCCTGATTTCCCTGTGTTTAATGATGAAGTGGAGAAAGATCTGTCCTGGGATCAGAAATACCTGTATAGGATTTGTAAAGGAGTTATCACAGGTGTTGTTGAAGATGACTTGGCTGCTATTGAGCCAGGTCCTCCCTGTGTGTCAAGGTGGAACACCTTATGGAGTAGAATCCTTAGGCTGTATGTAGCAACATCAAGACCCAGCCATGAGTTGAAAAGAATTGTTATTACAATAATAAAGTTCAGTGCTCCAATGTGGTTTTACATCAAGATACACCCTTACGTAACACACGGCTCAAGGAACGTATTCCAGTCCCTGCTATATATGAAACACCTGAATAGTGAGGAGGAGACGATAGTGAAGAAGGCTGTCCAGAGAAATGCATACTTCGCCCACACAGATCAACTTCTTCTTGGTATGTGTGCAGATGAGGACATGACTGTTAGAGGAGGAGGAAGATTCTGATGCTGCTGTTGACGAGAATTTGTTAAACTATACTGATGAGGAGGGTAAAGATGGAGATGGGAATGAGGATGTGCCTCCTGTAGTCAACATGAGAAAGGTGGTGACTCCGAAACTAAAGTGGCAAGCAAAAAAACTATCATTCCATGATTAACTGGAGGAATGAACTCAAGACTGAGCCTCCTTACATTGCTTCTCTGTCAAATCTACAGGTTAATGACATTCTTGAGACACCATTAGTGGTGCCCAAGTGGCCAAACAGCACTCAGGCGGTCGAGAGAGGCATAAAAGTGATGACTGAAGCTTGCACCGAAGTGACGGGATACGAATCGAGAGATGGATATATTAGGCAAAGATTATTGTCTAGGAAAATGATGCCAAGGTTCCGCACAAAAAAGAATTTCAATATGAACTTGTAATGATTTTCTATACGGTGTACCTGTAAAATTACATGTGAATTAAATCGATGTCACCCATGTAAAATTTATCATTATCCTGGAAAACATTAAATGATACCTAATTTTTGGTATACACTAAAAGTTGACAAAAAGTCGTTCGCGATGCGGCAGGGTAAGTATGCATGAAATGGCATGAAATTTTGCACAGGTGTTTGTTACAGCCATACAAACGATGCCTGAAAAGTGCAGCCTGCAACTCAAATAAAAGTGTTTTTTCCCTCCCCCCTAAAGTACATGTTCACTATAACAGGTTCACTATAACAGGTTCACTATAACAGGTTCAATTTAACATGTTCATTATAACAGGTTCACTACAACAGGTTCACTATAACAGGTTCACTATAACAGGTTCACTATAACAGGTTCACTACAACATGTTCACTATAACTTGTTCACTATAACAGGTTCACTGTAACATGTTCACTATAACAGGTTCAATTTAGCAGGTTCACTATAACAGGTTCACTATAACAGGTTCAATTTAACATGTTCACTATAACAGGTTCACTATAACAGGTTCACTACAACATGTTCACTATAACAGGGTAAATTTAACATGTTTACTATTACAGGTTCACTTTAACATGTTCACTATAACAAGTTCACTATAACAGGTTCATTATTTCCAAATGTTCACAAGTAAAAGGTTCACTATAACTATATGTTCATTATAACATGTTCGCTATAAGAGGTTCACTATATCAACAGGTTTGCTACAACTACATATTCAATATAACATGTTCACTATAACAGGTTCACTATATCAACAGGTTCACTACAACTACTTGTTCACTATAACAGGTTCACTATATCAACAGGTTCACTACAACTACATGTTGTATGTTCACTATAACAGGGTGACTATAACTATATGTTCATCATCAGAGTTTCACTATAACAGCCTCTTACTACATTATTTCTTACACCTCAAAATCTGAGTCTTGTGGTCTGGTTCTACGCTGTTACTGGTATTATAAAATGAGTTCACGTCTCAACAATAACCCTTTTGAACGGCGGCAAGTTATGAAGGTCAACCAGGAGAAAAGTCGTCCTCTTCCACCATGGATGTCCCGTATGAGGGCACAATGGGTCGAGGAGACGGTGTCAGAGACGGTGAAGGCAGATAACTGCCTCTTTGGCGTCATTATTGGCCCCGGAGGCTCCACTATGAAGGAGCTACAGGTAAAATACAACATCCGGGTGCTTGTCCCTCGCAAGGGGTCAAAGGATGAGCCCATCATCGTCGAAGGGAAAGACAAAACTCTCGTCAAGGACGCCGTCCTCCGCATAAAGGCTTTGATAGCTGAAGAGAAGGAGAGGCGTCGGGTCACCACACCAGTATCCCAAACACTCTGCATCCCCAAGGCCCTACACGGGAAGGTCATCGGTCTTAAGGGCCAAAATATCCGACCCGTTACTCAAGCGCTCAAAATAAAGATAAAATTTCCCAATAAAAACGACAATAGTGATGAAGTGACCCTCACAGGCCTTCCTGATCAGGTGGACCAGGGCATAAGTCGCCTCCTGAACTTGGTGACCCGCTTCCCCCCATGTCGGGCCTGAGGTCAGAAGGCCGGACCAGACTCCTCGCACCCTAACCCACCACCCAGCCTTTAATAAAAAAAAAATAAAAAAAAAAAAAAGGACCCTCTCACCACTGGCCTCCACGCGGCAGGGTCTGGAAACTCAGAGATGTATCTGGGGCTAACAGTGGTCTATTATTATTATTATTATTATTATTTTTATTATTATTATTATTATTATTATTATTACTTATACACACACATTGAGACAAGACGCTAATTACCAAGAGGGGGAGGAAAAGGAGGAGGAGGAAGATGGAGTGTGGAGGGAGGGGGTGATGGAGGGAGGGGTAGGACGAGGAGAGGAAAAAGGTGGGATGAAGTCGATGCCTTCCCCCCCCCACCAAAGTTTGAGGACGTAATCCTTGGTGCTCTTTTTTGTAGAGAGAGAGAGAGAGAGAGAGAGAGATAACAAACGAGGGGTAGGATGGGCAAGGTGAAGGGGGAAAGGGAGAAAGGGGGATTTGGGTGATTTGTGAGGTTGAAGGAGAACATAAGAAAATAAGGAGTCTGCAATAGGCCGGTTGGCCTGTGCATGGCAGCTCCTGTCGAGAGTTACTACCACTCTCTATCATCCATGAATCTATCTAGCCTCCTTTTGAAACTTTCCAGAGTTCCAGCACTTACAACAAAGTTGCTAAGCTTGTTCCACTCGACCACCACCCTATTTGTGAACCAGTTTCTTCCTATCTCCCTCCTAAACCTAAACTTATCCAACTTAAATCCGTTGCTCCGAGTCCTATCCTGCTCGGATATTATAAGAACTTTATCTATATCCCCTTTATTGATTCCTTTCACCCACTTAAATACTTCTATCATATCTCCCCGCACTCTTCGTCTTTCTAGGGAATGCAAGTTAAGTTTGTTTAACCTATCCTGATATGGAAGGTTTCTAAGTCCCGGAATCATTTTTGTCATTCTTCGCTGCACCGACTCTAGCAACCTAACCTGACGCAAATCTAACGTAACCTAACCTGACACAATCCTAACCTAACCTGACGCAAATCTAACGTAACCTAACCTGACGCAATCCTAACCTAACTTGACGCAAATCTATCCTAACGTAACCAAACCAAAACCAAACCAGGTACCATTTGTTTACTTAATCATCAGGTGAAATCAGCTGAAGGTGGGAGAAGAGGGGGGGAGGGGGGAGGGGGGTGGGGGGAGGGGGGACGAACTAATTATCAGGTGATCAGTTAAAATCCCTCTCTATTTTTAACCCTTGATTAGGAATTTTGGTTCAGACTTTTGCCCCTTGATTTATGTTCAAGTGTTCAAGGTTGTTCATTATCCTCACTTGCGATGAATAGTGAATGGATGAACAAAAGAAGGAAATTGATGATGTGGTTGATGGGGGAGGGTGGTGGTGATGGGGGTAGGGTGGTGGTGATGGGGGAGGGGGGTGTTGATGGTGATGGGGATGGGGGTGGTGATAATGAGCCAACCTTAGTGATCAAGATGGTTGTGTAGTGTGTTGAACTTAAGGCGTTGAACTTTTTTATGGTGTTGAACTTGCTTTTGATGTTGAACTTTCTTATGGTGTTGAACTTTCTTATGGTGTTGAACTTTCTTATGGTGTTGAACTTTCTTTTGGTGTTGAACTTTCTTATGGTGTTGAACTTTCTTTTGGTGTTGAACTTTCTTATGGTGTTGAACTTTCTTTTGGTGTTGAACTTTCTTATGGTGTTGAATTTTCTTTTGGTGTTGAACTTTCTTATGGTGTTGAACTTTCTTATGGTGTTGAACTTTCTTATGGTGTTGAACTTTCTTTTGGTGTTGAACTTTCTTATGGTGTTGAACTTTCTTATGGTGTTGAACTTTCTTATGGTGTTGAACTTTCTTATGGTGTTGAACTTTCTTATGGTGTTGAACTTCCTTATGGTGCTGAACTTTCTTAGGATATTGAACTTTCTTAAGGCGTTGAACTTTCTCAGGGTGGTGACATTTATTTTGACACCGGACTTTCGGCGGGGGGGGGTCATTGATCTATCTTAAGGGTTGGAACTTTCTTTAGGCGTGGAACTTTCTTTAGGCGTGGAACTTTCTTTAGGCGTACAAATAACAATTACTCTACACTAAGAAATTGTAGATAGCGTTACTAATTCACGATATTATTAAATTTTAATTCATCCGAGTTTATTTTTCTATCTAATTTTGTAACGAAATTTTTCTTAGTTTATTTTTGTAATTTTTTTATTTATTTATTTTTTATCGTTGGTTATTCAGGAGGAATTTACGAATGAGTTTGATTATTAACTTGTAGTTCATCATTGTATTGGGGAGGGAGGGAGGGAGGGAGGGGGCATGGAGGAGCTGAGCCCTTTATAAGAACATAAGAATGGAGGAAACTGCAGCGGGCCTATTGGCCCATAATGGGCAGTCCCGTTTACACCCAACCCCTATTACTCATATAAGCATCCAACCTATGTTTGAAGCAATTCAGCGTATTCGAGTTAATGATGATATTTGGTAACTTGTTCCATTCATCCACTACTCTGTTTCCAAACCAGTGTTTACCTATTTCAAGCCTAAATCTAAATTTGTCTAATTTAAAACCATTGTTACGAGTTCGCTCCTGGTTGGATAATTTGAGTACCTTTGTAATATCCCCTTTGTTTAGCCCTGCCTTCCACTTATACACCTCTATCAGGTCGCCCCTCGCTCTACGTCTCTCAAGGGAGTGCAAATTAAGATGCTTTAACATGTCTCTATACTCAAGGTTCCTAATGCCCGGGATTAGTCTTGTCATTCTCCTCTGAATTCTTTCCAAGGATTCTATATCCATTCTGTAAGAGAGAAAGTGTTGTCGATGTGAGAAATGAGGAAAGTCTTAGGAGCACGTCAGGGAAGATAAGAGAGAGAGAGAGAGAGAGAGAGAGAGAGAGAGAGAGAGAGAGAGAGAGAGAGAGAGAGAGAGTATGCATGTGTTGGTGTGTGTGTTTTGGAGGGTAAAACTGCCCCCGCAAAATCCTATTATTAAACACAACTATATACACAAAAAAAATTATGAACCCAAACAAAAACAGATTAAAGCTGTCGAACTCAAAACTTACCTCAGCTAATTTTACCAAGCCATTAATTTACATATGAATTACCCAACGATTGTACACATAATTAGGACACAACTTCATAAATGGACAATTAACAAACTAATTATAGGCCCGGTGTTGTTCATATCCAGGGTGGTGGTGTGTGGTAGGGAGGGTGTGGTGGGGAGGTGTGGGGTGATGTGTGTGGTGGGGAGGTTAGAAGGGATAATGTACGTGGTGGGGATGAAAAGGGGTGGTGGTGTGTGTGGGAGGGGAGGGAGTGGTGGTGGGGAGGGAGGAGGGGATGGTGCGGGGGTGGGGAGGGGAGGAGTGGTGGTGGAGGGGAGGGAGGGGAGGATGGTATGTGTGGTGGGGAGGGGAGGGGTGGTGCTGTGTGTGGTGGGGAGGGGAGGGGGTGGGTGCTGGGGGTGGTGGGAGGGGAGGGGGGTGGTGCTGTGTGGTGGGGGAGGGGATGGGATGGAAAGGTGTGGTTGGGAGGGGAGGGGGGTGGTGGGTGTGTGGGGGGAGGGTAGGGGTGGTGGTGTGGGGAGGGATGGGGGTGGTGCTGTATGTGGTGGGGAGGAGGGGTGGTGCTGTGTGTAGGGGAGGGGAGGGGGGTGGTGTGTGTGGTGGGGAGGGGATGGGATGGTGCTGTGTGGTTGGGAGGGGAGGGGGTGGTGGTGTGTGTGGTGGGGAGGGTAGGGGGTGGTGGTGTGTGTGGTGGGGGGGTGTGGTGCTGTGGGGAGGGGAAGGGGTCGAGCTGAGAAATAATGTTATTACTGCGCTTCAACAACTAAGTTCCTAAAGTTTGTAACAAGGTCAGTAATTACGTTAGTTCATCAACAATTAAGTATTATAAGAGATCAGAACTCGTTGTATGTTACTCACCCACCTGAAGATTATTATTATTATTATTATTATTATCATCATTATCATTATTATTATTATCATTATTATTATTGTTATTATTATTATTATTATTATTATTATTATTATTATTATTATTATTATTATTATTATTATTATTATTATCATCATTATCATTATCATTATTATTATCATTATTATTATTATTATCATTATTATTATTATTATTATTATTATTATTATTATTATTATTATTATTATTATTATTATTATTATTATTATTATTATTATTATTATTATTATTATATGAATATTCCCGTTCTGCTCTTGGAGAAATTGTCAACATCCCCTGGAGTCTTTCTGACATCATCAGCGTGGCAGCCAGTCCCGGGAAGGCCAAGTCCAAGACAACCAGTCACTGGGGAATAATGGCCTGACGTCACAAGTAAGACAGCCAATCCCCGGAGGATTATATGTAACGTCACAGGCATGACAGTCAATACCCGGAGAATAATCTCCAAACGTCACAGTCTATCGATATCCCTCCCACCCCGTTAATGAGTTGAATATCCATAACCCCGTTAGCTCGTGTATACAATAATCCTAGTAAAATATTTCGTATTATCCCAAATGTTATTGAAGCGCTGACAGTTAACGTATCTAAACTGTTTCAAGATGTTCATGATATCCAGCTGCTTGTTTTGGGTAATTTATGCCTGGATAGTTGGGTTAGGGATATTCCTCTTACTCTTTATCCAGGTTCTTGACTGATCCTCTTAAGTCAGTAGTTCCTGGATAACACAGCACTGGATTAACCCAACTCAAGGTCAATTAGTTGTGATGGTTGAGTTATCTATTATCCAATGTTAAAGTCAAATAATTCTATCCCATAACGTCATAACTTTATCCTTATTTTATCCAATTGTGAATTAAGTTTTAACATTATTTATCTTTTAATATATCATAACATTATCCATTATTTAAAGAGTTTCTCTCTTTGTTCATCCTGGAAAGGGGGAAGGTTGGGTGGCTAAAGGGGGAGGGGGTAAAGTAAGGGGTGGCTAAAAGGGGGGTGGCTAAGGGAGGGGGTTAAAGTAAGGGGTGGCTAAAGGGGGAGAGGGGTAAAGTAAGGGGTGGCTAAAAGGGGGGTAAAGTTAGGGGTGTCTAAAAGGGGGTTAAAGTAAGGGGTGGCTAAGGGGGGTAAAGTAAAGTAAGGGGTGGCTAAGGGGGGTAAAGTAAAGTGTGTGTGTGTGTGTGTGACGTTTTTAGTACAGTACGTCTGTATATAGGGCGAAGACCTTTGTCACGCCATTTATGAACCCCTTAATCTACACAACCACCGCCCCCGGAAGAACCCACTCACCACCCTTAAGTAGTGAGAGCATAGGGTCGCTTTTAGCAATAAATATCAAGCGTGTCCTGCGTCTAATTGGAAACACGTGCTATGGAGTGATGAAAGTGACCTTCACTGTAACTGGCAACAGGACAGGTAACGTTTACCGCCAGAAAGGTAGTGATGCTCTGAACCCTAAATATGTGTGCCACACTGTTGAACATCCTGACTTTTTGATGGTGTGGGGTTGTTTTGGTTACTCCGGTGAAAAATCAAACAATTAATCAATACAACTACTTGGAGCTTTGGTGTGATTATGTGTCCGGGTCATTTGGAAAGTGCAATGCCAACACATTTATGCAGGATGGTGCACCTGTCATGCTACCAAGTCATTAGTTGGCCAGTCAATTCACCGGATATTAATCCAATTGAGAACCTCTGGGCTATCATCAAGCAACGTCTGCAGGGGAGGGATACATCGTCAATTCCAAAGCTGGAGGCCGCCTTTTGTAAAGAGTGGACTAATTTGGACCCTGAGCTCCTCAAGAATTTGGCAGACTCCGAGTCTGTTGCTCGACGTCTGGGGAAGTGTATAAAGAGGAAGGGGAAGCCTATTGAGAAGTAACTGGCTGGTGAGTGCAGTACATATTTTGATCTTTTATGTATTTCTTTGTTCGTCGTGAGTACAATGGGAGGGCGCCGTCTACTTCTTTGTCGAGTATATTTCACACAATTGGCGTGAGATACCCGCCTGTACCCTTCTTGACCACTACTGGGCACACGAGTATATGCTGTGTTTTTCATTCTTTGTCATAGTATTCGTGAATTGACAATCGATCCTCGTACTGATTACTTGGAGGAGTTGAAGGGAGGAAGGGGAAAAGGATCCACGTGTTGATCCCCAGGCAGCCGCAGTGCGTGCGTGCGTGCGTGTCTAAGGCCAATATGATTTTTCTCGTATCTCAGCAAGTTGATTGAAAAATAAAGACATGCCAGCAGCCAGGTCTAAACACAGGGAGTGGAGCACAGCGGCATAAGGGAGAAGTCGACGCTAAATAGACCAAGTTATGAAAGTGTCAGTGTGTGATACTCATACATGAGACTCTGAATGGGAAAGTTTATTCAGGCATATTATATAAAAGACACTCCTGTATATAAGGTAATATACAGTGTAATTATCATGTAATAGTATCTTAGAGGCGGAGAATAGCAAGTACTTAACCTTGCCATATATACAAAATAATGTTAAATTATTGACTCGGATAGTAAGGATGTGTTGTACCCAAAACTTACTTAATTTATTATATACAAGCTGTAAAAAAGATTGTGCTTGTAGTTGAATGTGAAAGGTAATATATCTAACAAGTACACGACCTGGTCTTGTACACACAGGTGAGAGTGGGACAGGTAACACGAGTGCGGTCAGCGGGGGTCGTGAGGATAATAACATTTAACTTATCAACAAGAATGTTCCTCACTCACCACACACAACAACTGTCGCCAAAACAAAATGATTTTTCTCCTTTAAATGGTGTTATAATATGGATTAATATGTAATAGATTGGGTAAGGAAGGTGTTGAAATGTTCTTTGATTAATAATAATAATAATAATAATAATAATAATAATAATAATAATAATAATAGGTTGAGACATTTATTGACGTCTTCTGTAACGACTGCGACAACAACCTCGACGAAGAAGAGAATGGCATGAGCTCTTGTGTGTGTGGTGTTACGAACCCCTCCACCCCGCACTACGAACCACGCCATCTATTGTCCTGATCTACCTACCCAGCACCACGAACAACGCCATCTAGGGACGAGACACGAGTATGACTCGTCTTAGTTACCACTCCGAGGTTTCCCTTCTCCCTATCCTGGTTGTTGCGTCACCTCCTCCGTCTTCTTTGTCAGCTCCAATTCGAGGAGAGGACTTGGCTCTGGGAAGTGACCACAGGATCATCTATCCTCTAAACCTACGTGCAGTGACTACCTACCGTCTTCTACAATACTCAGCCTTACTCGTCAGCCATCTCAGCTCCTCACTTAAGTACTATTATCTTGTATTAATTTCCCCACGTCCACTTGCTTCGAGATTGTTTTATGTTTATTAATATGTATATACTGTTAATGTTTAGGTTAAGTTTGGTTAAGGGTAATTTATAAGCTGAATATTTTGTTAAGGGATTTATGGTACTCTATTATATACAACGAAAACTCGCATCCTTTGTCTACCCTTTTATAGTCCGATTGTCTTTGTTTTTTTTTATTGTTGTTACCTGTTGGGATCTGGGTAGACGTATAACTATATTCTAAATCCCCAACTCGTAACAAATGGCGACCGTGACAGGACACGACCTTAAGTACCATATTCCTTCCTCCCTTGTTACTCAGTGTTAATTATTCCTCCCAGTCACTTCTGTTCACAATTGCTTTACGGTAGTTTAAAGTTTCCTTCATATGTGTGTGCATATATTGGTATTATCGTATAGTAAGAGTGACAGACGTAGGATATTAGGTTCCAAGTGTCATAAGGCTTACCTGTTATTACACGTGGCAGTTGTGTAGTAAGTCTTATCGAGTGTTGGGAAGAATCCGGATCTGTTTAATGCCGTACCCTCACTCCAGAGTAGGTTGTTCCATAGTCACTAGTTTACGGTGAAGTGATATCTTGGGACGCCACGCTCTACCAGGACCCCATAATTATAAAGCCTCAATTATTGTTCTTCTCATTATCTCATTCAGGGTCAATCATACCATTTATCAGGGTTGTTAATCCGGATCTTTATATTAATGCCGTAATACGCCCTACCTCTTTCAAGTATATCAGGGTTGTTAATCCGGATCTTTATATTTATGCCGTAATACGCCCTACCTCTTTCAAGTCTCTTATCCTTATCTAAGGATCTTCTCAGAAGAACAATAATCATAAGTGTAATTTCCCTAGGTATAACTTGGTTAGTTTTCGGACTTTCTGGTTATCCACTGCCGTGATATTTTCTAGGGTTATCCACTTATCTTATCTTTTGACCATTAGTTAATTTATCCTATTTTTCTTAACAATGGCCACCTCAGGTTTTGATCTCCAGGATTTTATTGAAAATCCTTCCGTAGCTAAATTACGTGTTAATATCCTGAAGAAAGAATGGAAAGAAATAGCCAACTATTACAATATCCCATTTTCACAGCAACTGACTAAGGAAATGTTAAAAAATCATGTGATTGAAGTGCTGGTTCAACATGAAGTTTTAAAAGAATCCGCTGTTGACAGATTAACGCCCATGTCCAAGAAACTTCAACCACTATCCACCACCCCTCCTCACTCAGAAGTTGCTTCAGGTCTGGCTAGCCCTCAAGAAAAAACACAACGAATAGACGCCTTGGAACTAGAACGAGCTAGGTTCGAGTTCCAAATCAAAATGAAAGAACTCGAGTTAGAACAGGCCAAGTTGGAGCAGCAGGCCAAGTTGGAGCCTGAAGAAAGGTCGGAACAGGCCAAGTTGCAGCATGAAGAAAAGTTGGAACAGGCCAAGTTGGAACAGGCCAAGTTGGAGCAAAAGTTGGAGCATGAGGGAAGGTCGGAACGGGCCAAGTTGGAGCATGAGGAAATGATGGAACGGGCCAAGTTGGAGCAGGAGGTTAGACTGAAAGAACTACAGGTAAGAGAGATAGAAGTCACCTTAACATCGGAGTTTAGATCAAAAGAAGTGGCATTAAGAGAAACTAGCTGCTTTTAACCCTGCTACTGCTTCTTCCCTTGTTCCCGGGTTTGATGAATCCGATATGGACGGGTCATTTAGGACTTTTGAGAAAATAGCCGGGAAGAATGAGTGGCCAAAGGACCAGTGGTGTCAGTGTTAGTTCCTAAATTATATGGTAAGGCTCGTAGAGTTTATAACTGTTTAGACCAGACTGATGACTATGATAACGTAAAAAAGAATATCCTCACCTCTTATGCTATCACGCCAGATGGATACCAGAAGTTTCGTAAACTAACCAAACCATTTTCCCACACCTTTGTTGAGTTTGCTCAAGAAAAGCTTAGGTTTTTTAAGAAGTGGTTAGAGGCTACAGAGACCTCCACATTTCAGGATTTGTTAAATTTGGTAGTCCTGGAGGAGTGGAAGAGCAAGATACCATTTCACATCTTGAAGCATGTGGAGGAGCGTGGAGAGAGTTAATTGGGGCGTGCTGCTGGCTGGCTGATGCGTACTAACTATTGGTGGAGTCACTGGGCAGTAGAGAGCGTGGTACTTCCCGACATGTTAGGTCCTCCTCTGATGATAACCTTGGGAACGTGAGTGGTAGGTCGAAAGGTCCCACACCTACTCCCCCCGATGCAACCAAGCTTACTTGTTCTTACTGTAAAAACCCAGGCCATACGATCCAGAATTGTAAACACCCAAAGTGTCGAATTGCTAAAAGTAGTTCCCTGGATCCCAAATCCAAACCAATAGCAAACACCAATGTGGAAAGGCCCCATCAGGATCTTTTCTCTTCATTCACCTATGAGGGAAAAATTTCAATCATAGAGGGGTCTCGTTCTTTCCCTATTCGTATACTACGTGATACGGGCGCAGCACAATCTATACTCCTGTTTAACGTCATTCCTGATATATCTACCGCATTTACTAATGAGAGTGTTCTAATTTCGGATCTCTCATCCCATTCTTCCTATCCTTTAGCTAAAGTGCACCTCCAATGTCCCTTGATTACTGGGGAAGTGCAAATAGCCATAAGGAAAGACCCAATGCCTGTGTGCGGCATTCATTTATTATTGGGTAATGACTTGGTAGGAGATCTAGTGGTTCCTAACATAAAAACAGTCGACTCTCCCTTACCTGTCAACTCCACCACTGACCTTAAAGAAACTATTCCTCATCTTTTCCCATCTTGTGCTGTCACCCGGTCACAGAGTGTGCGAAATGGGCCCTCTTCGTCTAAAACCACCTCTAATATCTTCCTACCCACAGAAGATCTGTACAATAAGACCATTAGTAAGGAGGAGCTCGTTAAAGCCCAACAATCTGATCCATCTTTGACTAAACTTCATCATGCATCAGTTGAGGGTAAAGATTTTAACACCCTTCCGTGTTTTTATTATCATGAAGGGGTTTTGATGAGGGCCTATAGGCCCCCTGAGCTTGCCCATCTAGACACGTGGTCTGAAATACATCAAGTGGTAATTCCACCTCAGTCAGACCAGCATTAATTGCCTTGCCATGATGGTATTTCAGGACATTGGGAATCCTGAAAACATATAGCTCCTCCAACACTATTATTGGCCTGGACTTAGGAAGGATGTGTCAAAGTACCTAAAATCTTGTCATATTTGTCAAATGGTAGGAAAACCAAATGAAAGTATACCAGCAGCTCCCATTAAGCCCATCCCAGTATTTTCTACACCATTTGAAAAGATTGTTGTGGATTGTGTGGGCCCATTACCAAAGACTAAGAAAGGAAATCAATTCCTGCTCACAGTTATGGATACCAGTACACGTTATCCTGAGGCTTTTCCCCTTAAAAGCATCAATTCAAAAAACGTAATCAAACATCTTTTGCACCTTTTCACTTCAGTGGGCATTCCTAAAGAGATCCAATCCGATCAGGGCACCAATTTTACGAGCAATCTTTTCAAACAGGTGATGAAAGACCTCAGTGTGGACCATTGTACATCTTCGGCTTACCACCCACAATCCCAAGGTTGCTTGGAACGGTTCCATCAAACTTTCAAATCAATGCTCAAACAATACTGTATAGAACACCAAAAGGAATGGGATGAAAGCATAGGCTTGTTACTCTTTGCCATCAGGGAATGTCCCCAGGAGTCATTGGGTTTCTCCCCGTTCGAATTACTATATGGGAGACAAATTAGGGGACCCCTTAAAATAGTAAAGGAGCAGTGGTTTGACACTCCATCTATTAAGCCCGCAACAGTTTCCCAATACATTGACACTTTACGGGACAAATTAACTGAAGTCCGAACCATTGCTCAGTCAAACTTAAAAAGGTCAAGAAAAAATGGTGAAGTCAACCTAAATTAGTTAAAAGATCATTTTTCTCCAGGTGACAAAGTGTTACTCTTTCTACCCATTCAGGCTCTCCTTAAAAGCAGATTTTACTGATTCTAATTTGCTTCAATAAACTATCTCCTCTCCAACTATATAGTCCATACTCTGAAATCCTGAAAAGATTCACAACTTGTTCACATTAATCTCCGTAGAAACTTTACCATTCAGGCAGTCAGAGGAAGCATCCCAGAGCTATAAGTCAACTGTATTGCATACGGTTTGTCGAGGGGCCGGGCGGAGACAGATGACATGTGATTTCTTGGAGGTGGAGCTTCCCTCTACCTAAAAACCCTGCTAACAGTCCTACTCAACAACGGATGAGTATTTTTCTGTTCTGAATCCATCTCAAGCAAAAGATCTCTCACCTAAGTTATTATCAACATTTCCTAAAGTCACGTCGGACCTCCCAGGGTTTTGCAATATACTTAAACATGATATTAAGCTAATCTCAGATGATGTGCAACCCATTAGGCAATCAGCATATCGACTAAATCCACAAAAAAGAGAGATTATGAAAAAGGAGGTAGATTTTTTGTTAAAACATAACTTAGCTGAGCCTAGTACCTCCCCCTGGGCTTCACCTTGCCTTCTCATTCCAAAACCCGATAGCACTTTTCGTTTCTGTACCGATTATCGTAAAGTGAACCAGGTCACTGTCTCAGACTCCTACCCTTTACCTTTGATTGAAGATATAATAGACAGCATAGGCTGTGCCAAATTTATCAGTACGGTGGACTTATTGAAAGGATGTTATCAAGTGGGACTCACGGATAGGGCCAAAATAATCTCGGCATTTATAACTCCATTTGGTCTTTTTCAATATTTGGTTTATGGCGTTTGGCTTTTCTAATGCTCGGCACATTCAGAGGGCCATCAACTTCCTAATTCAGGACCTAGGTGGGACGTTCGCCTACCTGGATGACCTGGTGGTGGTGTCGGACAGCTGGGACGAACATCTGGTGCGTTTGGAGATACTGTTTGCACGACTGCAAGAGACTGGATTCACCATAAACCTGGCTAAATCTGCTGGGACACATCGTTGGGCATGGTATGGTGAGACCCAAGGACGCAAACGTTAGAGCCATCTTGTCCTTTCCCACTCCAAGGACGAGGAAGGAACTCATGCGCTTCCTGGGGATGTGCGGCTACCACCGTCGGTTCTGCATGCTTCTCCAGCGTGGCCGGACCCCTCTGAGCCTTACACCAGTTCTGCGGTCCCTTACATCTGGAACCAGAGGTCAAACCAGTCTTTCCCACCGCCTCAAAAGCCTTCCTTGCCTCCAAGCCTGTAGTCCACCCCCCTGACTACACCTCGCCCTTCCATCTGCAAATCGACGCTAGTGGTGTCGGAGTGGGGGCTGTGCTCCTACAACCCGACCCAACCACTGATGTCCTTCACCCTGTGGCATACTACTCCGCCAAGTTGAAAAAACATCAGACCAACTACTCGACCATACAGAAGGAGGCCCTGGCTCTGGTGTTGGCAACAAAGAAGTTTGAATGTTACCTCCAGTCTTGCCCACAAACAACCCTAGTCTTCACCGACCATAACCCCCTCACGTTCATCCAAACCAACAAGACCTCCAACCAGCGAATCCTCCGCTGGGCTCTCCTCACCCAGCCCTATAATCTACAAGTCCGGCACATAAAGGGGGTCGATAACCTGATTGCAGACTCCTTATCCCGAGCTCCAGTGGAAATGCAGCAGCTACTCTCCAGACGCACCAGTTGATCACCTCCTTCGCGCCAGCGCTACGGAGGTCTTTGGAGGGGGGGTGTTACGAACCCCTCCACCCAGCACTACGAAGCACGCCATCTATTGTCCTGATCTACCTACCCAGCACCACGAGCAACGCCATCTAGGGACGAGACACGAGTATGACTCGTCTTAGTTACCACTCCGAGGTTTCCCTTCTCCATATCCTGGGTTGCGTCACCTCCTCAGTCTTCTTTGTCAGCTCCAATTCGAGGAGAGGGACTTGGCTCTGGGAAGTGACCACAGGATCATCTATCCTCTAAACCTACGTGCAGTGACTACCTACCGTCTTCTACAATACTCAGCCTTACTCGTCAGCCATCTCAGCTCCTCACTTAAGTACATGTATCTTGTATTACCTCCCCCACGTCCACTTGCTTCAAAATTGTTTATGTTTATTAATATGTATATACTGTTAATGTTTAGGTTAAGTTTGGTTAAGGGTAATTTATAAGCTGAATATTTTGTTAAGGGATTTATGGTACTCTATTATATACAACGAAAACTCGCATCCTTTGTCTACCCTTTTATAGTCCGATTGTCTTTGTTTTTTTTTTATTGTTGTTACCTGTTGGGATCTGGGTAGACGTATAACTATATTCTAAATCCCCAACTCGTAACAGTGGTGTTGAGGGTCTTAATGTTAAGGTGGGACTCGGGTGTTGAGGAGCTGACAGTGTTGGTCACCTCGGCCTGCCGTACGCCAGCTGGCAGGGGGAGAGTGACCTATACCTAACACCAGCTGGCAGAGGGAGAGTGACCTATACCTAACACCAGCTGGCAGGGGGAGAGTGACCTACCTGACACCAGGTGCCAAGGGAAGAATTGAGTGTGTAGCCTCTCTGACACCATCTGACAGGGGAGCCAGATCACAGAGACAAACACGGGGGTTACGTCTCCCGGGTGGCCGTGGGAGCCATCCACCTCAACACCTGTTATTACAATACCCGTACCTCTGCCCAGGTGTTGATTACAGGTGGGAATGATAGTACTCAGGTGGTGGTGTGTTGTTCCCACACCTCGGTGGCTTATAGACCACACCATTGCCAGCTACCGTGGTATACTGGTGGGGGTGAGAGTGGTGGTAATGAGGGTGATAGTGGTGGTGATCAGAGAGAGAGAGGGGGGGTTCCTTCTGAGGGTCCTCCTAACCTCGTGAACCCCACAGAGAAGGGTCAGGAACCACTCCCACACACAGTCTACCTTGACACCTTGACAATACTGTGTGTGTGTGTGTGTGTGTGTGTGTGTGTGTGTGTGTGTGTGTGACGTTTTTAGTACAGTACGTCTGTATATAGGGCGAAGACCTTTGACACGCCATTTATGAACCCCTCAATCTACACACACACACACACACACACACACACACGAGAGAGAGAGAGAGAGAGAGAGAGAGATTTAGACAGTGGAACTAATTCATCTTGGTGTGGTCGCAGGTAGTTGGCAAATCAAATTTCTTCTTGAACTTCTTAATCTATTGTCACACTGTTTTTGTCGGGGGCTTGGCTGATGAAAGATACCAGGTGTGGAGGCAGGTGTTGGGGGAAAAATACCTGTACATACTATGTTGCTTATCTTGACATGGCTAATTAGACATGCCAGGCGAGGGAGGTGTTAGGAAATACTGTACAGGTAATTGGTAATGTCTTTTTGAGGCTGAGTGTTTCTGAGAGTTATTTTTTAAGTCATATTTTTTCGCGTTTTGTGTTGGACTGTCTTAGCCATATTGTCTTAGCCATATTGTCTTAGCCATATTGTCTTAGCCATACTGTCTTAGCTATATTGTCTTAGCCATATTGTCTTAGTATTGTGGGTGAAATCGAAAGGTAATTTAATCTCTATCTATGTCCTTCATTTTTCCCTTCTTCTGGTTTGCCTCTTCTTCATTTCCTCTTCCCCCTCCTTGTCTCCTTCTCATCCTCTCATCTCCTTAATCCACCCACCCACCCTTCTGTTCCATCTTTGTCTTTTCCTTCTCTTTTTACCATCCCTTTTCCTCTTCCCCTCCCCCTTTCCTCCTCGTTTTCATCTACTTCTTTCCTCCTCTCCCTCCTTCTTTTTTCCCTCCTTCTCTCTCCTCCTCCTTCAGTACTTTTTCCCTCTCCCTCTCTCTCTCCCCCCTTCTTCCTTCCCCTCCTCCTCCCCTCACTAGTAACATCATACCAGTATACCAAGTGGCTCCTCCTGGCAGCTGGTGCGGGTCACAGCTGGTGTCATGGTGGCCCTTATTCCTACAGTTATGGCCTCTTAGGTGCAGGGTTCACCACCATCTGTTTGCCTCCCTGTTATTACTGTTGGAAACGGGAGTCTCGTGTGTGTGTGTGTGTGTGTGTTCGTGACCTGCTTGAGTGAGATAGCTTAACCCTTTGAGTATGATGAATTAACCATTTAAGTATGATGACAACAATCTGAGTGTGATGACTTAATCGTTTGGAGTATGATGGCAACCCCTTAAGCCCTTACAGCTCTTACCTTAAGATTAACCCAGCCTAGCCCAACCCAACCCAACCCAACCCAGCCAAGCCAAGCCGAACCAAACCTAACCCCCAGGTAGTATGAGGGTATTTAACCGTCAGGTGAAATAAGCTAAGGCGGCTGATAGTCATGTGATCCATTGAGCTTTTAAATGAGAGAGAGAGAGAGAGAGAGAGAGAGAGAGAGAGAGAGAGATATTAACTTTTCTTTAACATCGGATAAGGAGAAGAGATAACACACAGACAAGAACATGTGATAAATGGTTGAGAATGTGATAAATTAAGAGAGAAACCAGAAACATGTGTATATATATATATATATATATATGTATTGTTTTCTTGTGGTTGGTAAGATCACCTTAGGTATTGACAGTGTGAGGTCGTGTTGCGGGACCCACAAATATGATGTTGGGGGGAGGGAGGGAGAGAGGGGGGGGGGTTGAAGGCAGATGACATGGTATTTTAACGGATCAGATCCTTTGTTGGCCAAGAGCATCATGGTACAGTGTGTGTTGGTGGTGATGTGTTACCTGTAGGTGGTTGAGGGAGATGTGTTACCTGTAGGTGGTTGGTGGAAACGTGTTACCTGTAGGTGGTTGGTGGAAACGTGTTACCTGTAGGTAGTTGAGGGAGATGTGTTACCTGTAGGTGGTTGGTGGAGACGTTACCTGATAGTGACGTGTTGCCCTAAAGTCTCAGGGTAAGCTTGACGCCATATTGGACGGTTAAGTCAGACAGATAAGATGCATTCAATCAGTTACGAAAAAAATTGACTTAAGTTTATTTTGGAATCTGGATTTTTTTTGTGGGGTGGGGAGGAAGGGAGAGGAGAGAGGAGGAAAGAAGAGGGAGAGGAGGAAGGGAGAGGGAGAGAGGAGGAAAGAAGAGGGAGAGGAGGAAGGGAGAGGGGAAGGAAGGGAGAGGGAGAGAGAGAGAAGGGAGGGAGTAAGAGGAGAGAAAGAGGGTTAATGTGCTTAGTGAACGTTGATGAAAGACAATCACTCGGTCTGACCTGATATGTAAATTATAAACAAATTGTCTGAATAAGAACAAAAGTAATGGGTGATGATTTTGTGGCTTAAAGAGAAGCAGACTTGTGTGAATAAGGTGTATTGTAAATGATAGGAATAAATGATTAAATTGTGAGAGTGAATGAGAGGAATGTGGTGTGTAAATAAGCCCCCCTCTCTTACTACTTCCGATCCACGCCCCCACCACACCCTCCGCCCACACCACACCCACACCACACCCACCACCACACCCACACCACACCCACACCACCCACACCACACCCCCCACCACACCCCAACAAAACGTTTAGGGAATAAGAACTAAGGAGACGTTTTTATGATCATGTGGCAGCGATAGATAGATAGATAGATAGATAGATAGATAGATAAGAGATTGATAGATAGATAGATAGATAGATCGATAGATAGATAGATCGATAGATAGATCGATAGATAGATAGATAGATAGATAGAAGATATATAGGCATAGACATAGAAGATATATATATATATATATATATATATATATATATATATATATATATATATATATATATATATATATAGCTAGAGAAGATAGATAGATAGATACATAGATAGATAGATAGAAAGATAGATAGATAGATAGATAGGTGATAGGTTGTGGGCAGCAGTAATAAGGACAGACAGGAGGTTCATGTATTACAGAGTGCTTAAGAAAGTAAAAGCTAATGTATTGGTGATGTTGTCGAATATATAATAATGAATACATAATCAGGAGTGTATAATAATATAGGAGAGTATACATGTAGTGCTGGTAGGTGTATGTATAAATAAAGGTGTGTGTGTGTGTGTGTGTGTGTGTGTGTGTGTGTGTGGTATTTTGATTTTAATGAGTGCACATAGGGTGTTGTTGATTGCACACACAGATTGCACTATTGCAGATTATGTTGTTTGTAAGGAAGAATTTTAGAACCTGTTTCTGTATCTAAAAAAATGGTGTTTAAGGTTTAAAGTTTCCACGATAATGATTTTTTTTGGGGGGGGTGGTGGAGGAGGGGAGGGGGTAAGGGAGGAGGGGAGAGGGAGGGGGTGGGTGATGAGGGGTGAGGGGGAGAGGGAGGGGGGTGGTGGGATGAGGGGTGGAGGGGAGGGGGGTAGATGTGAGGGGTGAGGGAGGGGAGGGGGGTGGAGGAGGGGGGGAGGGGAGGGGGAGGGGTGGTGAGGAGGGGGGAGTGGGGGGTGGTGAGGGGAGGGGGGAGTGGGGAGGGGGAGGGGTGGAGGAGGGGAGGGGAGGGGGGGTGGGTGAGGAGGGGGGGAGGGGGAGGGGTGGTGGGAGGAGGGGGGAGGGGAGGAGGGTGGTGGAGGAGGGGAGGGGAGGGGGTGGGTGAGGGAGGGGGGGAGGGGGGAGGTGGGAGGGGGTGGTGAGGAGGGGGAGAGGGAGGGGGGGCTTAGGCACATTGTAAACAAACTCACTCACAAAGATTCAAATGAAAGCAATACGACACTTACCTAGCGTTAATAATAAATACTTTATATATACTTCACGATTACGAGAAAATAATACCTTACGATTTTTTTTAAGAATGTTAGTAGTGTTGTCGTTGTTTTGGTCACAGGTATAACAGCATGGCCAGGTTGTTTTGGCCACAGGTATAACAGCATGGCCAGGTTGTTTTGGTCACAGGTATAACAGTATGGCCAGGTTGTTTTGGCCACAGGTATAACAGCATGGCCAGATTGTTTTGGTCACAGGTATAACAGCATGGCCACGTTGTTTTGGCCACAGGTATAACAGCATGGCCAGGTTGTTTTGGTCACAGGTATAACAGCATGGCCAGGTTGTTTTGGCCACAGGTATAACAGCATGGCCAGGTTGTTTTGGTCACAGGTATAACAGCATGGCCATGTTGTTTTGGCCACAGGTATAACAGCATGACCAGGTTGTTTTGGTCACAGGTATAACAGCATGGCCAGGTTGTTTTGGCCACAGGTATAACACCATGGCCAGGTTGTTCTGGTCACAAGTTTAACAACATGGCCAGGTTGTTTTGGCCACAGGTATAACAGCATGGCCAGGTTGTTTTGGTCACAGGTATAACAGCATGGCCAGGTTGTTTTGGTCACAGGTATAACAGCATGGCCAGGTTGTTTTGGCCACAGGTAACAGCATGGTGGCCACAGGTAACAGCATGGCCAGGTACAGCTACTCCACCCAATAGCATGTGTGTGTGTTATGGTGTGGTAATTTGTGTTCATCAGATAACATGAGGATTTATGAAGTTTTAATAAGGTCAATCAGATGTTGGCTTGTGAGTTACTAGTGACAATAAGGCTCATTTTATACCCCACCCTAAATTGTGGTTGTGAATATATAATACCGGTAGGGATGAAGTATTGAGCTTGGGTCCGTGATTAATGTTTGTTTGTCAAGATAAGTCGTTTTAAGGATCCCGTGAATTGTTGTTATAATGATTTTAATATAGGTATTGTTTTTTTAGTTGTGGTATATTTATGTAAGTCTTATAGATACAGGTTATATTATATGAGAATACGTGTACAATAAGTGGTTCGTCTGGGAGAGAGAGAGAGAGAGAGAGAGAGAGAGAGAGAGAGAGAGAGAGAGAGAGAGAGAGAGAGCAATTTATCACCACCACCACCACCTCCGCCATTCTTAGCACTGTAGTCCCTCCCAAATATATTGTTATTCTCCCTATGTGTATAATAACCTTTGCAACCATCATACACCGGCGTGGTCGTTCCCTGGTGTCGCCTGGAGTAACTATAACTACAGGACCATCACGGAGACACAACTGGCCCGGTTCACTGTCCCGGCACTGGTCCATTGGCTGTCCCAGTAGGGTGTGTCATACGGAGGCGAATTTTATTTTTTTGAGTTTGAAAATTCGGCCCATGGTAATAATGATGTAGTTCTATGTGCAGAATCATGTGATATCTTCAGATTTGAAAAGTTTTCATTTTTTGCTAGGTAAATTTTAACTGGAAATCTTATGAAAATTCAGTATTCCCACCCTTTTACCAACACCACAAAATAGCTTATTTAAAGTAAAGTAAATGTATCAGGTTAATTTATTAGGATGAAAATGATCCAGAATAGTGAAACGAATGATCTTGACACATTTATTAAATTTAATATTCTTTAGAAAACAAAAATCATCAAATACAAAACCGGTTTTACTACTACGACCCGGTGTTGCTGCACACCATAGAGAACATGTCTTTCTTGCTTCTTGTTTCTACTCATCACCCCTGCTGACCACCTGCTGAGCTCGGATGAGGGTCTTGGCAATTTGATTATTCTCAGGAGTCTTCCTGACCCTGAAGGAATCGTCACCAACTGATTCTGTCAGTGCCCAGATCCTCTCATAAGTCTCTATATCCAAAGGATCTTTTGACTGCTAATTTCTTCTCTCCTCTCTCATCCTTACTGCAGAGCATTAATTGCAGAACTGCTCGGATGAGCATACCAGGAAGATTCTCACAGCTCCACTCCACAATCTGAACAACCTTCCTTGGCTGGGATTCCTCAGGAGCTCGCTGGAAGACAACATGCCCTGACCTCGAGAACGATGACTTGACCTTTGGTGTTGAACCAATTTGGCAAGTAGACACTCACGATGAATTGATAATAAGTCTCAGGTTGTGAAGCTGGTCTCTTTCAGCTTATGATGAGCACCCAAATTCTGCAGAACCTGGAGAGCCGTTGTGAGCCACCTAGAATGTGAGACTGGACTCATCTGCAGGTAAGCAAGTCTACTGTGCATGACCCCAGTTTGATGGCACTGCAAATCATGTAACCATAGTACTTAGTCATTACCAGGTCGTCAATGACAGTATGTGCAAGCTCAACGAGTGGAGGGCCAACTGTGATTTTTTCAAAGCTCGGATTTATTTCTAACTCAGTGGCAGAGTCCAGCATCTTGCCAAGAGGACCAAACCATCTGTTGTTTGAAAGAGTCTTGCCATCCAGCTCCTGGATCAGATGTCTGAGTGGCAACTCGTTGGTGTGGAGGTCACAAACAATCCAGACCAGCTTCCTCCCAATCTTCCGCTCCATCCACTGTATGACCCCCCCTTGCCACCCTGTGTTCGTGTTGGTGCTGTCCCCTCCAATGGCCTGCAGGGTCTGGTCTACGTTCCTCTCTCTGAGCCAGTTCACAATGTTATCTGCCACTATTTCAGCTGGTTTCCTGATGTCATCTTTCTCTGGAGTGAAATGCCACAAATACTTCCCTCCTGGTTCACTGCAGCAGGAGTAGTGTTCTTCCTTCACCATGGCAGGGAACAACTTGTCAGAATCTCCAACTTTCATGAACACTTTAGTGTCATCCCTTCTTCCATCAAAGAACAAACAATTGATTCCATTTTCTCTTATCCCCTTATCAAACTCCTCTTCTAGGTTACTGACAAGTTTCTCCTGAGCTCTCCTTACTTTGTTATGATCTATCACCAGGTGAACATCATCAGGTGTTATCAAACCACCGTCAATCCAGGCAGCTGTTGTTATCTCTGCAGTTTCCTTCTGAGACCAGTGTGGTGTCGCATGCTGGCCAGGAGTTATGCCTGGATATCTTTCCTATTTCGGAATCTTTTATGCCTGGATGGTTTGGGGATCATTATTTCTGGGTTAGGGACAAGTCACCATTCTCCTGTCAGCACTCGGATCAGCCAGTGGGGAAGTCATTAACTCTGAATCAGCTTGACTCCAATCATCGGCCTTTTTTACCTCACCCTGGGCCTTCTCAAGTCTCTTTTCCTCGGCAACTCTTCTCCTCTTCTGTCTCTCTGTGGCAGCCTCCTGTCTCTTGGACTCCGGAATATCTTGGCTAGAAATCATGAGAGCCCCTATACTGCTAGTCTTCTCTCTCTGTGCTTTGACAAATGCCAGTTCGATCACAGGAATCTTCAGTTCACGCTTGCAAATACAGGATATGTGGGCCTCGGATTTACAGCCACGATCGCATCCAAACTCAGGACAGAGAACAATTGGGCACTTGCAAGTAATTATGTCAAATAACTGGTCCAGTTGCTTGGCAAAGCTGTCCTTAACTGCAAGTTTTCCTCTCCCAAGAGAGATATCTCTTGCCTTTTCCCAACTGGCTAGCAGTCTCTCACTAATCTTCTTCTGACTTGTTATGACTGGAGGCTTGAACTTGAGCGTTGAGCCAGTGTACTGTGCCAAGACAGCTTTGGTCATATCATCGGCAATGTCTTTGTTTGTGTGTTCTTGGTTCTTTCAATTGATTTGCCTGGATTAAAACACTGCATCTCAAAGCATCTCTCAATGTAGGCAACTCTGACTTCAGGAGCTCTCTCCCAGACCCAAGATAGTGACTGAGATGGCTGGATTTCGTTCCTCGTCCTGACACAAGCAGCCATCGCAAATATTATCAACTTATAAATGCATCAGAATCTGAAACAGAAAAAATATTGTTAGTTGGGTTGTTGAAGAATGAAGTCAGAAAGCAATGTTCACTATTTAATTGTAATGCACTAATGCAGCTGTACGTTAGATTTTCGATAAATTTCACGCTAAAATTTACCTCGCAAAAGGTTGCAAAACATTGAAACTGAAATTATTTTCTGTTTATATACACTAAAATCTACCAAAAAAGTGATGGGCCATTAGTTTTAGCTGATCTTCCGTCCTGTGACACACCCTACTGTCCCAAGGTCCCTTACTAGTTCATGGGTCTCGACTGTAAATTTAGCAAAATCCTCGTTAATGTGGGCAAGACGTGTGTTGATTGGTCCGTGGCAGCTATGGTGTTCCACTTGTGTACCTAACCCCCCTCTCGTTACCTTATCGTCCTCCCCTCCTCTTAACACTTTCGTCCCCCCTCTTTACCTTGTCCTCCCCCTCTTTACCTTGTCCTCCCCCTTTTACCTTGTCCTCCCCCTTTACCTTGTCCTTCCCCCTCTTTACCTTGTCCTTCCCCTCTTTACCTTGTCCTCCTCTTTACCATGTCCTCCCCTTCTATACCTTTCCTCCCCTTCTATACCTTGTCCTCCCCCTCCTTACCTTATCGTCCTCCCCCTTTACCTTGTCCCCCTCACCAACACCTAACACCTGTCCAATCAAACCCAAATGTGTAAGGTGAAGTCTGCCCCATACACTTGACAACTCGCACAGTGCGGTACACCATACACTACACTATACTAAATCATCGGAACCTAAGGACCCGGTTTGGCCGACACTGCACCTGACCATCTTCACTTCTCCAACTGTGAAGGACCCACTTGCAGCTGGGTAGACGGGAGGTGGTGCTAGCTCGAACCAGAGACCTTTAGGACACAGTGTGAGCGTTTTATTTACACGGTCGCCAAATCCGAAAACTCGAAACTTAACCTTTTTTATTATTAATTGGTCATAACCTAACCTAACCTAATCTAATATAATCCAATCAAAGCTAAAAGGCAAATGTCTAGTAAGTAACGTCATGATGGGAAAGGCCAATAAACACACCCCAGGCCCCCATGCTCGTGGATTTTGCCCGACGGCGTCCCCGGTAGCGTCCCGATGGACCCATTAGTTATCCCTGGAATGTTTCCCAATGTACCGGTCCAGCGGTGACTCCACCCCCTGGACCAGCTCACCTGATTGCTGATAACATCACTCTCCTGACTTGCCAAGTCAAGCAAATAATGTATTCATAGTAATGACAAGGGAAACGAATCACCTGATATATAAGTGTTTTTCTAAGGAGACGACATTACAGGTATATTGTGTTTTGATTGGTGGCATCTTGTAGGTCCTGGTGACGTTTATGTTCGCAAAGAGTCGCCTGTGACTTACCAGCATCCCCTCCATTAGGCTCTCCGGGATGCGATGACGTCACCAATTTGAGGTCGCCCGCTGAGTCGGGTTATTTACCCAGACAAGGAACGATTTTATATCGGTATTAAATTTGCATAATGGACTATTACGACCATATATTTGTGTTGTTACCGGTACACATGTGACACAGGTCGTAGGTAAACAATGCCATGAAGCGTTTATTGTTAGTTACTGTTTTTTTTATTGAACAGAGGCGTTTTGGTCGTGATGTTCAGTGTGTTGTTTCGTGGTGGCTGTTGGTTGTTACAGGGGAAGCTAACGATTGTTCACTGTAACAATGCTTGTAGGACGCTGCCACGGGAGTAAGATTACAGCTACGGGGAATTTATAAACACCAGCCGGGAATGCAGAGGAAAGAGTCTTGGTTTACACGTCACTGTACTGTCTTGCCCACCTGCCCACCACACCTGTCCACCAGCCCACCACACCTGTCCAGCACACCACCGCTGCTCCACTGCACCACAATTAACTAACGCCATTATACTCAGCTGTTGGTGGATGTGTTGGTGATTTAACTCTTACAGTATTCGCTAATAGAATTAATTAGTTACAACCGTTTAATTTGGGGATTACCTGAGGATTAGTTTAGGTTCAGTTAGGTTAGGTTAGGTTAGCGTGGTTAATCATAAGGTGAAGTAAGGTGATTATTTGTTGGTCTGTACACTTACAGTACTGGCTTATGATATGAATAAATAACCACTTGTTTATGG